>NC_090921.1:1437613112-1437915157 GCF_040938575.1 Ambystoma mexicanum
CTTTTTTTCTCTTTTCCCTTTCTCCATTCCCTTTTCCTTCCCCGTTTCTCCTCCCCTTCCATCTCTGCACGGGAATGTTTAAAAGTGTGGAGGCAATGTCTGTATTTACACATGACAAAAATGACATGACAAAAAATAAGATATATGATCTGATGCAGGCACAGTATCGAAGTGGTAAAATAAGATATCCTGAATGTAATAGTGTGGTATATCCATTATTTGATAAGAATATAACTGTGATGCACATTTAGAAATTGTTCAAAGGCTGGCTATATCAAGAACAATGGTGTGATGCAATCAATGTTAGAAAAGCATTGAGTAGGTTGGTAATAGATGTATATTATTGTTTTTTTAGATACATTGGTAAAGAAAGAAAAAAGCATTTTGTCGGAAATACGACATCCAACATCAGGTTTTTTGTGTGTCCTGACGAAAGCCTTAGTCGGACTATTTGGCGTCCGGATATACCAGATGACACTTCCCATTTGGGTGTCTATATATCTAAGGCTGGAAACAGACTCATCTCTGTCAGCACAATAAACATAGGGGCTTCCTTGAGAATAATTTGTATTTGATATTATTGGAAGTCACCTTTTTTGTCTACTAACATCACTTGAGTCGATAATATGCTTTATTGAGACTGAAAAATGCCAATAAATATTTTTATGTAGTTCTTTATTTTTCTTGTGTTTTATGTTGTCACATGTGTTTCTTTTAGAAGACGGACTATGATGTCCTTTTTACTATGTACCAAAAAATAAAATTAAGTATATTTTTGTAAACCAAACCTCCCTCAGCATCTTGTGGTTTTCCTGCAGTCACCCATTGTTATTTTGAATTTCCAACCTATATGTGACATCAATAGGTAGCTTGTTGGGGACCCGTTCAGTCTCATTGACCCAAAGTCCGCACCTAACAAGCCCCTAACAAAAAAAGTGGACAAACCCTGCTCAAATAGCATTATTCCATTCTCCCATAGAACCCTCCTTAATTATTTCCCATTGGCCCATTAAACCGAGGACCCATTCCTCCGAACTCACCAACTGACCCACTTCCTCATAGAAATCCTCCCCTGCCCCTAAGAAACCCTCTCATTTGCCTTGGATCTGGAGCATACCAGTCCATCGACCCTTATGGCATACCCTATTCACTCTTGCCCCTTTTGTCTCTCTATAGAGTTCAAAATTACCACCTGTCCAAGCAATACTTCACCAATTTCTTTTGCAAAAGCTTAGCCCCTACTTTTTGTGTCTTCTTTATACTCTCCCTCTCTTTGTCTAGCCTTCTTTCCCAAAACTGCACAATTTGTGCTTGAATCTCCGACCAACTCCTGGCCTCCATTCCTACCACCTTATCTAAATCTTGCTGGACTTCCTTAGGAGTTCCTTCTTTAGCATGTGGTAAAAAATGGCCATGCTTTGGTCCCATCCTTCCCCCGTCTCTGCCCTCCACATCTCCTGAATTAATTGGATGTGTGTGACAGGATCATCCTCCAATTTCGTGGTTTTCATTAAAAAGCAAATGTATCCGGATTATCCGGATACATAATTTTAGTGCCCCCCAAACCTGTGCCCTACACTTATTAAAAGCTGCTCCATTGTAGGTGTTTATATCTAACTGAACTCCCGGATACCCCACTCTTTTCCAAAGCTCATCTGACCACTCTGCAATCAGAGTCACAAATAGCCTTTTAATGGTCCCCATGGCCAACGTGACACCAGCGGTATGTTTCTCCAATGCATAGATCTGCTTCCCCGCCCCTTCAGTGACCAAAGGGAGTGTCTTCATGAAGTTATTCCTATCTATGTGTGGCCACGCACACAATACGTCCTTCCATGGCCCTTCTGAAGTAATGGAAACTGAGTTACACTCATTTTTACTGGGGCTTCTCCCATCTCTCCCCTACTATTTGCTACATTCATGCAAGTACCCTGGTGCATCCTATAACTTCATGGTGTGCTTTCTATCGCTGCTACTAGAGCGGGAGGTAGAGCAAATGTGTCCTGCAATCCCTGCTTGGCATTGCCAGTCCTCTTCCTCTTCATCTCCTGTTCCAATTACCACATCCCCTGACCGTTCAACAGGCCTGGAAGCATACTCAGCACTGCTATAGAGTGCTACCTCTCATCCTCCCTGCTCAAACTCTGTGCATGCAGTGGCATCCCTGTTCTCAATATCCACATTAACCATTTTGATAACCTATTCATCCAAACTCACCAGAATATGTCCATGCCTCCATCTTCCTTCTTCTACCTTTTCCTCCGTGAGCCTCAGCACTTATTTCATGTTTTCCCGCTCTTGAATCTCTTGCACTCTCTGCAGCCTACCCTCTATCCCAGTAGGAAAAGGCCTGATATCACTGTTCTTGACCTCTCATCCGCAATTCTAGCTGCTGCCCTCATTCTCTCTCATTCCTCCAACCTTTATTTGTCTGCTATCCTGGCATTCGGGAGAATTACTCCCTTCCTGTTCTCCACTTGCAACCTCTCTGCAGCCCTAACCATTAAAGGAGTTATCTGTCAACTCTCTTAAATATCCCAATTCCTAGAAATCATAACTGATGAAGGCGCTACCCATGTCCGCCTTGCAACCACTAGAGTATCCACTTGGGAAAGTGGAGGCTCAAACTCAGGGTCTGTGTACCCCTCTGCAGGCGACAAAGTATAGCACCTATGTGGAGGTGGTGCAGAAGGAATTCCTACCCCCTCCTTTTTGGCCCCTCTTCCACGATTTTAAAACTATGACCCTTACCACCTTTCTCATAGATCTTCTGTAATTCTAAGATATTTAGCCATTTCTCTAGTTTTGAGTGCATGTGCCTGGAAATTAAAAAGATATGCAGGTTCTCCAATATCTCTGTATCATGGGTTCCCTCAACAGGCCAATAATTGATCATTTTACAAGTACTTTTTGGCAACCATTCCCTATGATACTTTAGAATGTTCACCTTATAGCTGGGCAAAACCTTGCACAAATATTTCAACAGAGTCTCCATACTCCACCCCGATTTACCCAAAATAATTTCAGAAAAACAATACTGAGCCAAACCCGTGGCACAAAAAAAGTCTACCCAAGCACAGAATATTTGTACCCAAAGAATCCCCCTTTTTACACCTACCCAGTTTCTTGGTCGTTCCCCACACTCACCATACATGTTTATACTGTGAGAAACCTGAAGGTGTCTCACCTGCTAGTCCCCGGGGAACTGTCGTCCAGGTGGCCAGGACATGGCCATCGCTATTGAATCCAGTTCCTGGGGGTGGACCAGTGTGGGAGGGTCACCTGGATGGGGAGTCTTCAGGGAGTGGAAGTTGGATACCAAAAGGTGAGACACGGCACCCCCTTCCTTATGACACCTTTTTTCCCATCCTACCCTGTAGGTTATTTAGAAACTCTACCCCAACTCTTTTCCTACACAAACACTTTCTCACATTGCGAAAGACAAAGCACTAACACCAGAGCCATTTACCTGACATGTCCCAACACAAGGGCCAGTGTGAGTCAGGCAATTACCAATAACTATACATACCTGACAGCCCTTTCCCTTCCCCACAGGGATAAAAGCCTGAGCATGGGAGCACACTTTGAGCAAAGCCGAATGCACGAGGAAGCAGCTATTCTGGGACAGCAGTTCAAACGGCAGAAAAAGGTGGTGGAAACTGAAAGAAGAACAAGGAGGGAATTGTTCTTTCCCTTTTAAAGCTAGAGCGGCAAAGCTTTTGATACAAGAACATTAAGAGTGGGAATTGCAGCTTGTGATTGGTGTGGCAGACATCAACGGTACACAGGGCCCTCCCGCACTGATAGCCAGGGCAGGGAAAAGAGCTTGCAGCCGTGGTACCATCCTGGACTCCAATGGAAGAAAGCCAAGGAGTTCAGCACAGCTGGTGAGTCGAAGGAAATTGATAGTGTCCCGGACTGTATTAAGCTCAAATTTGCATTGGCAACATTTGCGTAAAAGAAAAGAAGATAATAGACAGAGTTCTTTTGTGACCAACCAAGGTATTAAGGCTAGAGTGGTCCAGCACCACATGGGCGCTCATTCAAAAGACTCTAACGAGTGCCCCACTCCTAAACAAGAAGAATATGCTGAATTAAGAAAACTTCAAAAACCAAGAGTCCCTAGTGGAGGCCAGCGAGAGATGTCAAAGTGGTCATACAAGGGTCAAGTCAAAACCCCTTGTACAGTCAAAAGTCTTTGACATGTTATGAATTGAAAAGCTAAGTGAACTGCATTGTGGTGACAAAAGTAAAACCGACTGAGGGATGTCCACAGTGAGTTGTTAGTCTGAGTCCTACTGAGGGAGGCTGATGTTGTGAAGGGGATTGGAGACTGGCTGAGGGGGATCCTCGGGTGAAGAGTAATCGCCCTACGTGAAGATTAATAGAAGGAATTTTTGTTTGCTGTTTATTATACATCAGGCTCTCTGAAGCAAGATACTTTTTATAAAAGAGACTTGGGCACAGAAAGCCTTGACATTGGAAAAGGAACTGTAAACTTGGGCCGGGGAAACCCAGAACTGTGCTCTGCTCGAGAGTCCTGCCTTGTCCCATGCTTCAAACGTGGGGAAGGTAGACCCCGGCCATAACATCCTGACTTATCATTTGAGAACACTTCTTTCTTTCTTTGTGAACATTATCCCATATATTTTGTAGCATAGCAGTAAGGATTCGCAATAGGTTTTTCTTAGTATAGGCCCTTTGTATTTGACTAGACTCCACTAGGACTGTGTTATTATTATTTGATGGTTGTAGCTTGCTCCCATTTTAAGATTTAGGTTTAGATTAGGCGTTTATCTAACCCATTTTTACAGTTTAATAAACACCCTTGAACTGTGATCACTGTGACTGTCTTGCTTTGATACCATGCCTTCCTTACAATACCGTAATTACCTCGCTCAGCTGCTTGCTTTCAATGTACTTCTCTTTCTTACACAAAAGACAGCATACTCCTCTTTCTTACACAAAAGACATCATTGTATCAAAAACACTTCACTGGCCAATATCTCTGATATATCTCCCCCACTCAAGCATGGGTTGAGCATAATGCCTTTCACATTAGTGACAGATGCTCTCGCTTCCTTCATTTACTAGGACAGCCCTATGTACTACAAAACTGGCTTTCCCTGACAACAGGAAAGTTCCCCTTCATTAGTTCGACTAACCAAGAAAATCGAGGTGTGGGATCTGACTGCACAACCAATACACAATATAGAATGCCAAGTGTCTACTTCAGAACAGTATCTTTGGTTGGACTTACCATAAGGTGCCACCCCACTTCTAGGTGAGGGCTCCAGTCAACCAGAAAATTAAACTTTAGGGTATCAAGACAAACCTAACAGTGGCCGTGCTGGGTAGGATACCACCTCACACCTCTAAAATAACAAACCAGGTAAAAAGTATATACAAGGTACTTACAACACAGAGCAGTTCACTCACTCCGTCACAAACATTCACTTCTCCAATAACTGCAACTTTTACTAATTCCACACCCCCGTATTCTGGGTTTATAACACATTTACCCTTATCAAACCACTTAAACAAAAAGAAAATGCAACCCTCTTTTCCTCCTTGGTTTACCTCCAAAATAATACTGACACGAATCGCTCCGATGTGGTGTTCCATCAGGTTACTCTGCACAGATGGACCATGGCACCATGCATCCGGGGACCAGGCAGACCTATAACCAATATGGCGTCCGCCAACCTCTCTTTCACTGTGCACAGAAGAATGGTCCCTGCAGTGAGGTGCCGCAGTCGGTGCAGACAGAAGACCCCCAATATCTCAGAATGCCTGGAGTCACTTTGTGGTTGCCAATTTCTTGGGCGGACTGCTAATTACCTCAGCCCAAACCTGGTCCACCACTTGAGAAACTAGTGCATGTTTTGTACTTAAAGCAAGTTTATTGTACAATTGTCCAGGGAGCAGTTAGATGGTACTGCACAACCAAACTAACCCAAGTCTCAACGAACCACATCAGTTGATACATTTTATGGATTTTTTTGCAATAGTTAAAACACTACCAAATATTTTATTACAACCCACCCCTCACCCATAATTGGACAAAATATATACGAAGAAGTTTCAACTTTTTTTTGTTTCTTTCCATCTCTTTGGTCATCAGCAATCTTCACTACCATCTTCAGCTCATATTTAAAGTTCACCTTTGCTGGAAATTGGTCCTTGGTAGGTTGTCACATTATGACACAAATGAACAGTCACATAAAAAAACATGTTTATTACTAGCAACAACTGTCCTAAGGCCTTTTTACCTTAAGTGTGGTTGCACATGGTAGGCACAGATATCATAGCGACATGAGTTAAAGCTGAGCAAACAGGATCCCTTTGAACTACTAATTGCTATCTCATCTGCCCCAGTTTCCTGGCTTCACTTAAGTCATTCTAATTTATTCGACTACCACTCCAGCACATCCAGACTCTAGTTTCACTGTGAGAAAATAACTGAACACCGGACAGCATGGCCTTGGACCCCATCTTTATTGCAAGCCCGAGCAAATGGCCAAACCCCTCTACATGATTTCAATGAAATGGGAAATAATACATCTTTTCTTTGCAGAACTGTTAAGCCATGTACCACTGCATCATGTTCGAAGGCTGACCTTCTGCTGGATGCCTCATTATTCCTTTGTCAACACCCCAAGCCTGCAAAACCAGAACTTCCCAGTAACTTGAAATTCATCGTGCAACTGCTAGACGCAATGTAAGAACACATTCACGCATCCCACTACATGTGGATTCATATAAACTCCTTCATTGTCCATGTCTTATAAATATTATTCCTTCATTACCGCAGGATTTCAGGACAGGCTCCCATTCGCATGCACAGTAAACCCCACTCCATCTCTGAGTTTCTGCGTACTTCATAGCACCCTGTCTGTGATTCATGTTCATGTTACATTTGGCAGTATTGACCTTATATCTTTCTTTGCATGTGTGAATCTAATATTTATCAGTTCTAAGGAAAAAAATAACACTAAAAGTAACATATCCCATCCATATTTAACTACACTCAATACATATGAAATAGCAACATCACACCCAGTATGCCGCATCCTAAGTCATCATTATGGCACATGCAACATAAACCCCTCATGCTCATTGGGACCCTTCCTGAACCCCCCAACAAGTCCCATCCTCATCCTCCTCCTCAAAAAGAGGCGTGCTGCCCAGCTGGCACACATGCATCCGCAGTTGTCAATGATCATTTATAGAGCATTCATTCATCATTCACACTCCCATTCACACGCACGCATCAGGATGCATCAAACATTATTCATTCAATCTCCCATTCACACATAAGCATCAGCAATTCTATGGCATCCTTCATTCTTCTTTACCTCCATGCCCTTCTCCCACATTTTACTACTTACTTTTGATGCAAGTACTGTGATGAAGTAGAGTGGGTCTAGGAGTAATACAGATTACCAGTAAGTAATCCCCACACTCACTCTCCCATTCACTCACTCACTCATGCATCAGCATTCACAGGACATCATTCATTCTTCATTCACTCTCCCATTCAAACACATGCATCAGTATTTCATATGGCATCATTCATTCTTCATTCACTCCCCCATTCACAAACACGCACATCAGCATTCATACATCATTAATTCTTCGTTCACACATAAGCATCAGCATTCAGAAAACATAAATATACATTCACTCGCCCATTGACACACTCATCAGCATTCGTAGGGCGTCATTCATTCATCATTACCTCCACATCCCTCTTCCTCACCCCATTACTTAATTGTGACACAAGCACCGCAACGAGGAAGCGTTGGACTAGGAGTTATGAAAGTAATCCCCATATTTGCTCTTCCATTCACACAGCCGCATCAGCATTCATAAAGCATAATTCACTCTTCAATTCAACACACAAATCAGCATTCATACAGCATTCATTATTCATTTATTCTAACAATCCCCCATGCACCAATAAATCATTCATATGATCTCACATAAACACACATACAATCTAAAAAACACCCACACTCTCTCATTCACACACCCACTTATGAACACGAACCCTTGCATTTATGAACAGATATTTATTTTTATACCTGCAGCCCTGCTCAGGATTCCGGTCTTCTTGGACCCACACTGTCTTCTGTAATAACGTTGCTTGGGCTCCCACACATTAAATAACGGAAGCCTGCTTCTGCTCAGAGGAGCCAGAGCATCTCCCTCATGCTGTCCCTCAGAACCTGAATGTCCCAGAAGGCACAAGAATGCCCATCACACACTCAGCCCTGCTGTACACCAGCCTCCATCCTGAAAGGGTCATGCAAGGCTGGGTATGCAAAACGCCCCAGCATTGCATGGTTCAATGGACATGCAATGGGGTACATCTAAGCTATGAAAAGGTGGCCATGCTTCCCTTTGCCAGTTTAGATAAAGGCAGCAGGGGGAGTCCCCAGTGCTTTCACTAGGCTGCTTCGGCACGTCCATAGTGGGAGTGGGTCACACCCCCACCCTTACCTACTACGGATGAGCCGCTACTATCCATTACTGTTTTTTTCCGAAAATGACCTCCCTTACATTTTGCAGTTAGAGCCTGGAATAGGAGAGTTGACAAATGAAGATAGTAGAGTGCCTGTTCTTTCAATCGAAATATTTATTATAGACTCCTTTGACAACCTGCCTTTTTCTGTTATATTGTATTAGTACATGCATGGAATAGTTGAATTGGTGGTGAGTAGTAACTGTGTTGTGCATCATCTTTGTATTTTATAGATGTTAACAATACAATGGGCCGCATTACAACATACAACTGTAAGCGACCGGCACCGTTCATTCCGGGCCGCCACATTACGAGGTCTGCAGCGGGTCCTGCTCAGGACGCCTGGCCAGAAGTGCAAAGCAGGACCCGCTAGCACACCAGGATGCTAACAATGGGCCCGTTATTTACGGGCCCGTTGTTAGCATCCACCCCATTCCCATTGAGCCCTATGGGGCTCAATGGGAATGGGGATGTACCAAGTCCGGGCCCCGCGAAAGGCAATTACCGGGCCCTCCAAGGTCAGAATGGCCCGGTAAGTACCGGGTTTGGGGTAGTCATGCCGCTAAAAATGGCATGGCTAGCTCCAAACTCATAATGAGGCCCAATATCACTGTTATGGTATTAGCAATTTTCATGTGTATTATATTGAATCACATTTATTGTTATGTGTGGTGATGTGCTAACCGTTTGGGCCTACAATACAAAATAAATCCATACATGACGATGAATAAATATGCACCTTGGACAAGGAACAGGAGTTCAGTCTAATCTAATGAGTATTTCTATGTACATGTTTATTATGCAGTTTAGAGACCGTAGATAGTTGCCACCTTACTTTCAACTAGTGCGGAACTATGCACTTTAGATGTATCATCTGTTCTACTATATTTATTATGCACATTAAGAAGACTTTATGGATTGGTTGCAAATTATGGAGAATGTGTACTGTAAATAAAATTGTGTATTTATTTTATTTTATTTATTGTGCATTTGTAAGGTGCGTTTACATCAAGTAAATTGTGTTTCAAAGCGCCCACAGGGCAAATGGGAGGTAACATGGGAATGAAAGGAAAATATAACAATGAAAGAAAGAAGCAATCTTACAAGGCCTTGTGAGCATTCAGAGCATGCAAGTGCAGAGAGAGAGGGATGCGGGAGGGGGTAAGTACTATGAGTAACAATGAGGGAAGTGCTAGTGAGTAGTAAATGACTGGCAGAGATCACATGTTATGGGCTGCAGGAGTATGTAATGTTTAAAAGCTTGAGATGGCATTGTGTTGTTTTATTGTTATGGGAGTAAATGTTAGTAGAAGGACATGAGGTGCAAGGTAAAGCAAGCATTTCGGGATTCAGTGTTTGAGGTCCTAAGTGAGCACAGTTAAGCTAGTACTCTGTCCATTGCATGCCAATAACATGACCACCAACAGGAGGAGACACTTTCAAGCTGGTGTAAAACAATTCTAGAACAATCCAATGTAAACGCTTGCAGGATGATGCACCAGCATGAGCTGCTGCAGTGAACTGAGAATGACTCCATGTCCCTCTATGTACATTATGGTGTAATACGTCACCGCTTTATATTGCATATATAAACCATTCAGCATGTAAAATAAAGGCAGATTTTGTACAAGTTGTTGCAGTGGGATGTGTGATTTCTGGATAGTTCACTAATGCTGTTCAGTTTGACAGAATCTAAATATTGCCCACATTATCTTTGCAGTTTACCAGAAAGTCAAGATGCTGCTTTTTGATGTCTGTTACTGGAATATAAGAAGATTTAAACAAATAGCAAAACATGAAATATGCTACAAATATACCATACAAATGAAATGGATGTTCAATGGATGATAGAAAATCGGAAGTTTGATGTCTAGACGCTTTTTTAATTAATCCTACACTCGAGTATTGCTCTGGGAAAGACCCACCTATCATTGTACAGGTTGCCATTCCTTTACTGAAGGGAAAGACCATACACAAATCAGGCTTAGTTCCAGAAAAAAGGGTCAGTCCAGCAAAAACGGATGTGTCAAATCCCTTCTGCATGAGACTGCAAGCAACCAGTGACAGTTGTCAGTATCATTGGGCTTGGCCAGTGAAGTGTAGCTTGGGTCTCTACGCATCGCAGTCTCTGGACCCACGTCTGGTCATCCCCACCCCACTCGGGGTGGCATTAGTAAAACTGCAGATAGGTGGACATAACGTTTTGAAATCATCATACCCTTTGGCATTGCTGTGACCAACCCTCCAGACCATCACTTTTCAACCTGTAATTCCATTACAGAAAGCGGAAAAAACATATGGTTATCTAACTTGATTTTACTCTGTTAAGTAGCAGCCCAGCCTGTTAGATGTATTTTGCCAGTATTTTTGGGTTGGCTGTCTTTTTTACATTTCGTGGTATAGTGGTGGCAGCCCAGCCTTAACTGCTGTGTTACATTCCTTCTGCACAAGACCACAGAAAAAAACAGACAAGATTCTTTGTTCTTGGGAATTGCTAGTGGGAATTGCCAATAGGCAGATTTCCATGATCCCAGGCATAGGACCCATGTTTGGGCATAGCAATCCCATTAGGGTGATATTAGACAAACTGAAGGTTAATGGGTTTCGACAGAGTCTGGTTTGCTATGGTCTTTACACTTCTATAAAAGTTGGGAAATCTGAACATGAATGGTCTTGATGGCTGCCCAGAACAGAAACAGAGGTTATGATTAATTCAAACCCTTCCTACCATCAACCACCTGATCTGTAATATTTGGTAAATGCGACATCTCTGATGGCACCTCTTATAGTTTTTCTAATGTATTAGAAGTGTGTTTTCCCAAAACAACAAATACAGAAAGAATCAATTTTCACATGCTATGACGTGCATTTCTTTTGGAACATCATTTGTAAGGCAAGTCCTCAGTAGAAGATATTTCAAGCCCTCATGGATGCAACAACATGACACATGCATGGACACACATGTAACGGGATGTCTGGGAGCTGGTCCACATAAAGGTTGTAAACTTGACTTACTCTATCAATTAGGGCAGAATACATTGTTTTTCAAAAGCCTTATACCACCAAAGCAATAGGGGAAACATTCTGCTAGCTTTTCATTTTAGTGCCCGAGAAACTATAAGGTTTCCAAAATTATATTTTCCAAAGCACTGAACCACTACATTTTATTGGCTGTTAAATCAACTGTTTGAGAGTCATGTTCTACTGTTTTGCATAGGCTGTTCGCTTCTCAAACAACCCAGTGTTTTTTTGCTGTTCTTTTAGAACCAGTGATCTACTACATACCGAAGGTGCAGCCCTGACAAAATGTCTGTGCTGAATGGCACACTTGCACACACGCATTACACAGCCACGTTAGTGTCTGTGTAGTTATGGTTAAGTTGCTGTTTCCATAGGAAGAGCACTTTTTGGGTTGCCTATATCTCTGCTCCCCCTGGACAAATCCTCTCCAAACTTTGCAAAAAAAGTATATGGGCAACTCTGAATTTTCCGATTGAATGGGGGAAAAACTTTGCGCATGGCTACAGGCCAAAACGATGGACGGATTTTCACCAAATTTGCGGCAGGGGCAGGGGCTTGGACCCGAAGTGTGCTTTTGTAAATTTGGTGACAAACCGTGCAGTACTTTTATTTAAAATCAGCAAAAAGTAGGTCTAAAAAATGTTGTGCTATCTATGTCCGCTCCACGGTCACACTTCCCTGTTCGCTCCGCGGACAAGATACCGATTGGCTAAGGGGCTGGCATCATGACCGCAGACACGCGACATCTCTGCCGATTGGCTGCAGTGAGACGTGTTCTGCGTCAGATTGTTTGGATGCGCCCGACATCTTCGATCCACCGACAGCGCAGCGGCGACCAGAGGCAACATGCTATTTTGAAAATTATTTTGCTGTGTCATAGTGCTTGGGGAGGTTCACACAGTAAGAGATGGGTGTAAAACTGTATTTGTTCAGGCGGTAGGTGTTAATGATGTATTCTCTATGCCCTCCTTGTTCGGAATGTTTGTGCGTACAGAAAATGAGGGGTTTAATAAAGGTAGTATTTCAGTCCGTGCTGTTCACAGGCACATTGATACTGTTCTACGGACATGCGTGGTGTTAGAGAACATTGAAAATGAGTACATGTCGTTATTACATTATTTTTTCCTATGGGTGTGCTATTGATTAGTACGCCGCCATGCGTGTGACATGCTGCGGTGGTTGTAGCCAGGGCCTAGAGTCTTGGATGTATGGACGTAGGCCGTAGGCCGAAGGCCATACTTCGAAGACTGTAGGCCCTGGCCACAACCACCGCAGTATGTCACACCAATGGATACACCTGTATTATTGATTATCGATTCGATGGTTGTGGGGATAAGCACTGGAGGTATAAGCCACTGCACACCCATACATTGTGATATCTATGGACATACAGCTAGGAGTCTAGCCTCTGGCCAGAACCACTGAAGCATACCAAACCTATCGATACATCCGTACTACCGCACATCACTCAGGTGGTTGTACACACTGCCCATAACCACTGCAGCATATCACATTCATACATCACACCCATACAATCGACTATGTATCTGGTAGGTGTGGGCAGGGCCTAGAGTCTTGGCTACAAATTGAGGACATGCTACAGTTACAATCTTTCATTGTATGGGTGTGCTACTGATTTATAAGCAACCATGGTTTCAAATGCTGTAGTGGTTGTGGGCAGGGCCTAGAGTATTGGGTGCATGGCCGTAGGCCGTAGTCCGTAGGCCATACTTCCAAGACTCTAGGCCCTGGCCAGAACCACCGCAGCATGTCACAGCAATGAGTACACCTGTAGTATTCGTTATCAATCAGATGGTTGTGGGGAGTGTGTACAGCCTTGGCTGCATGGCCGCACCCAAAAACAAAGTTATAAGCACTGGATCTATACGGCACTTCACACCCATACATTGCAATATGTATGGACATACACCTAAGACTTTAGGCCCTGGCCACAACCACTGTAGCATATCACAGTTATAGATACACCTGTAGTATTGAATATCTTTCAGGTGGCTGTGGGAGGCCCATCAGTCATGGGTGCATGGCCAAAGGCCATGCACCCAACAGCATTTTTACACATACTGTTGTTACAAGCCACAATGGGCGTGATATGGTGTGGTAGTTGTGGCCAGGAAGTAGAATCTTTGGTGCATGGCCGAAGCACCCAAGAACAAACCTATAAGCATTACAGTTGTAACCCACTATGGATTTTATATACTGCATAACCATACATTGAAAAATCTATGCCCTTACACCCAAGTCTGTAGCCTGTGACCACAACTACTGCCGCATATCACTGGTATAGGTACACTCGTACTATGAAACATCATTCATGTGGTTGTGGGGAGGGCGTAGAGTTTTGGGAGCATGGCCAAAGGCCATGCACACAAAAGAAACTTTATACGTAGTGAAATTAGAAGCCACACTGATTGTTATATACTTTGGTGGTTCTGGCCAGGACCCCGAGTCTTGGGTGCATGGCCAAAGGCCATGGACCCAAGACTAAAGTCATAAGCAGTGAGGTTATAAGTGAACATGGGTGTGGTGTGGTGGTTGTGTGCACATTCTAGTGTCTTGGCTGCGTGGCTGCAGACCATGCACCCAAAACTAAACTTAGAAGTAGTCAAAATAGAAGCAGCATGGTTTTGATATGGAGCAATGGTTGTGGGTAGGACCTATAGTCTTGCTTGCTTGGCCGTAGGGTGTAGGTGGTAGGTTATACATCAAAGATGCTAGGCCCAGCCTACAGGCACTGCACCATATTACTTCCATAGATTAGCCATGTAGATTTGCATATGTATGAAATGACTGTAATTATGCTTACTGTTTAATTTGTTCAGAATCCATACATGTCTTACATGACTGTAGTACTTGGTGAACTAACCTTTTTTAATTTCTGTGATAAAAGAAAAAAACATGTTAGTGTTTGCATTTTATGAAGACTTAATCTTCATGAAGATTTTATGAAGACATAATCTGCCATGGTTTGCATTCTGTACAAGTTGCTGAAATGGAATGGATTCACAATTAGGTATGGATACATACACAAATCGCTCATTTGGGATTTGTTCATGTATTACATTGCTACAGAGAGTACATGTATGTTTCCACATGTATGAAATCTGGAAGATTTCATTTATAGGTATGCTTTTGTTTTCCAGTACTTGTAGTATGTGCATTAGAAATTCTTGTGGCTCTTCTTGTGAGTTTATAGTAAGCCTCACCATTCCAGCACAGTAGTCCAATTCTTGTCTTATTCCGTGAACACTGTACGTGCTGTCAGGATTGTTTATTGCGTTTCTATTAAGGACTAACATTTGCAAACACAATTGGTCTGTACTGTGTAAGTAAATATTGTTAACAATAGAATATTCATTGCTACATTTGCATAGCAACTTACACCAGTTTCATTTGAAAATTTGAATGGACCAGCTAGTTCGGTATCTGAGTGCTTTTTTCTGAGTTTCTCATCCTTCTTTGAAGAAGTACCTGGTTTACTTTCCCTAATAGGTTCTTCTTTGCTTGTGGTAATTGATGAGCCTTTACCTTATTTTGTTTTCTTTGATGGAGTTGCTGTCAGATTCTGTTGCATTTCTGTTTGAATTAGTTTTCTTTTACCACCTTTTACTTTTTGTGGAACAGGATATTGTTTCAGATGGGGGGGTGTACAGTGAATGTAGTCCAATGTATTCTAAAATGCAAGGAAAATCAGCGTTCACTTTACTTGCATCAAAGTTGATTAGAAATAGACCATCAAGTGTACGTAAGCATGATAATGCTACGTAGCTCATGCCTTCTTTAAAGTCTGTTTCCTATATCTATCAATGCTTTGTCTAGGGTAAGACCTTGGGATTTCTGAATGGTGACTGCATATGCAAGAGTTAGAGAAAATTGTTCTCTACATACATACATGTCTTTGAACAGAAGCAAGCGAGCAGTTGAGCGCCCTATCCTTTTCACTTCTGCAAGTTTGTCACAGCAAATATTGACAAACTGAATGTTGTTGTCACGTGGGTGTTTGAAAGCCAACAATTGTACCCAGTGCCCCATTAACTAGCCCTTGCTCCACGTCAAGGTTACGTTTAAGCATTACTCTGCAATTGAAGGATAATTTTAATATTTTTTCCAACAAAGCTGAGTTGGAGATTGAATTTTCTAAGCTATTTAGTCTTGTTGTGGCTTGCTCACACATGGGTAGTGTCATACCATGTACGTCTAGTTTGTCTGTGGCACAAATTTCCATTATTGGTTGGATTTCTTAATTTAACATTGTTTCATTGAATTTGAAACAGCTAGCAAGAGTTGGCATTAAGGCCATACAATTGACATTTTTGTGTGCTAATTGTTCCATAACATCAGTAGCACATGCTTTATCGCCATAAACTGCATGAATGTGCCGGTTTTTCAATATTGCTTGTGTTTCTTGAGATAGTACCCCAACTCTAATACTTTTTAGGATGTTGGCATAAGTGAGATCTGCAGATTGCTGCATGTTTTCTGTTAATTCTCTGTATTGGAAATGTTGCCAAAGGTTGACATTTCCTATGCTGCCAACAGTTATACGGCAGAGTTTGTGTCCTACGGTTTTAAAAATAGGTTCACCCTTCACTGGTGTCAATTGTAGAAGATCTCCGAAAACGATAATGTGTTTCCCTGCAAAGAGTTTTTCGTAGTTTGTTTTAAGTACTTCTTGCAATCTGAGGTGAATCAAAGCCAACATTAGGTTGGAGACCATGCTCACTTCATCTATTAGTAGCATTTTCATTTGCTTTAATACTCTGCGTAGTTCCATTGCCGCTTCTGCAGAAAGTTTGTAATACTCTAATTTGTTTTGGTGTTCTACTGGAAGAAGTAGTAATCGGTGTAAAGTGACACCGCCTATGTTGTAGGCAGCTAAACCTGTGGGGGCAGTTAGAACAGCTGACAGTTTGTTGTTTGTCAATTGCTGAAGGAATTTGCTGATGATTTTGATTAGAATGTTTTTCCTGACCCAGCTTCACCACTGACGTACAGCAGTATTGGTTTGTAATTTTGGCAGGTACATTCTTTATGTTCGTGTTGTACACCATCTGCAATTTGTTTTGTTATGTCTTCAAAAATGGTGTGCTAATCTTTGTTAAGTTTTGCTTGTTGTACAGTTAAGTCTTCTATATTTTCTTGATAGTGACACATGGTGTTTTCCACTTCTGTCATAGCTAATTCTGCCTCATTTGCTATTAGTGGCTGTCTTAGTGGTTCTTGGCTTCCTGTTACAGAAGGTTGACTACTGTCGGAAGAGTCCTTATCTAGTTGGGCCTGAAGTTCTTCTTCGTGTTGCTGTTCATTGTGCTACATTGTTTTGTACTGCGTAAAGTTCACATCAGTGATAGCGCTTTCATTTGCTTTGAAAGCATCTTCATAGCAGTCATAGTTATCTAGTATATCTTCTTCTTTTCTCCATGGTTTAAAAAGTTGTAGCAGCGACATGTAATATAGTTCTTTGTGTTGAGGAGTTTTAAATGACAATTTAACATGATTAATTAAGCTTTGTTTTGTAAGTTTCACTAAGCTGCCTTCACAATCTGTGACTCTATATCTGCCTTTGCTTTCATCGGGTTTTATATTATTTTTTTATGCAAAGTTTTGAGCTATGTGGTATAGACACATGCTTTGCAAAGTGCTACTCCTGTTCGGATAGTATGTGTCCAGTAAATAGTTTTTTTCAAAATGTCTTGGCTGTTGGGATCATTTCTGGCAATTGTTTCTATGTCCTCATATTATTTCAGAACTCTTTTTCTAGATTTAGGAGGACCAAGACTTAGCCATACTATGTTGTCTGGTTTTCCGTACAAACCAGTACCGGTTAAAATATCTGCCGCTTCATAGGTGCCACATTCTCTATGAGAGAGCATTTTTATGCCTAGGCTGTACAATTTTTGAGATAGTGTTTTGTGTGATGATAGGTCATCCCAGAGGTCTTGAAGCCCTGCTTGTTCTGCGTTCTGCGTTTGTTAAGTAGGCTGTAACATATCGTGCAACAGCAGTGGAATTGTCTGCAATGTACTGCACATCTATGTTTGCATTCCATAAGAGGGCAATGCTTGCATTGTAATCATTGATATATTTTGATTCTTCTGTTCTTTGTATGTAATATGTGTTCTTAGGTGATTTACCTTTAACACTATGTCAAACTGAAGACATGAAATTGTTCACTTCACCAGTTTCTGTAACTGGTCTAGGGAAACCAAACCGGCACTTGGTGTAGTATTTCCCTTTGTTTTTGTATTTGCAGCGACAGTATTTGCCACATTTGTGTCTTTGAAATTGGAACATCTGGCCATGCAGCTCACAATGTGTCTGTTGTGAAGGGATTTCACAAGTGACATATTTTTGAATGAACTGCAAAACAGTGGCATCAGTGTTGTGACCAAACTTAGGTGCAACTTTGATCCATAAAAGCATGTGAATATGTGGTGCTCCTCTCGCTTGGCATTCTTTTCTCCAAAGGAAGTGTTGCACTTCTCCGAGGGGAGGAACAGATTTATTGCAAATAAGGTGTAGAATAGCAATGAAACGATGATCGAAATATCTTGACACATTAACTGGATCTAGAGAGCAAAGTTCTCCAGGTGTTAATAAATGTATATTGGTTTTGTTGTTGTTTGATATGCGTAGGAACTCTTCCCATGCATATTGTAGTATAATTTAGCGTGTTTTAGAGTGCAGCGCCACTGCATGGGATCACAGTATTGCTGTAATGTGGTACAGCAAGCCATGTGTTGCCAGGGTAACATATGGACAGGTATATGAAGACAGGATATTTATGTTAAAGCACACCATTTTTCTTAATACTTAGTTTAAAAGCACACCATTTTTTTTTCTCACCTGAAATGCCTCAATTAGAGGAGAAACATTAGATAAGTAATTAACTTGATACACGATTTTAACTCCTCAACATTATAATGTGTTCTCCATGTGCAAATTGAGGCAGGCTGAGATTCATTTTAAACGTGTGGTCAGATTTTTTTCCTCTCTCTTTGCTCTGTTCACGGTCTTTGCAGGAAGCAAAATTCGAATAGCAGGAAATCAGTTAGATACAGTTGCTTACTGTAAAAGTGAGCCTTTGTTGAGGAAGGAGGGTAGACTATTGTGTGTTTTGATTGGTGACACGTCACCTTAGGGGCTTTAACAGATGTTTCTTGAAGCAGCTCGGGAGAAGGAGAGGAAGAAAACATTTTGCGGAGTTGCAGTGAGGTCGCCTTCATTCTGCTGCTGTGAGGAGCTGGACCACTGACCTTCAGAGACTGGGGTTTCCTAGTCACTTGGCACCGGCTTGAGAACTGCAGATTGCAGATTGAACTGCATGTTCTTGCTGGGTGCTTTAAAGAAAGAAAAAAAAGAGAGCCCTGCGTCACTGCTCAAAGACGACAAGCCAGGAGACTTTGCGTGCTGAAAAGCTACAAATAGCTGGTAAATATACAAATGGAGTGAGATTGTTGTGACTGCCGGACGAATGATCTACTATTAGATAGGCAGTGTAGCGATAGGGAATTCTCCTGTGTTTAAATACCATTTTATAATGTTGCCATCTAAATGACTGTTCTTTTTATTGTTGCAAAGGTAAAATGAAATGCTTTGTATTTTTTCACTTGTTTCGCTTCTGTTTATTCTAGAAAAGACTGCCTCGCAAAGCTGGTAATGTATTATTTTGAAATGAAACTGTCATAAACCACAGCCTGTGTAAACATTTTTTTTTTGCTTCTGTCTTTCTCTGGTGCATTTAGCCCATATAACATAATAAAAGGGGAGGTTATTAGGTAATATATGTGCCAAACTTCCTATGGAGATGAAGTAATGGTATGAGCAATTATAAATAGCCGTGTGCGTGGTTCCACTCAGGGTATGTATGTGTGTGTAGCTTCTGAGTGGAATATAATGCAATAGTCTGCTGAGCCTATATGAATCAGCAGAGAGAGGCCTATGGAAACATAGTCTCACTAATGTAAATAAATTAGTGATAATACCACATGTTATTGTGAATACTCCATGGAAACATAGTTTCACTAATGTAAATAAATTAGTGATAATACCACATGTTATTGTGAATACTCCATGAAAATATAGTCTCACTAATGTAAATAAATTAGTGATAACAGCCATAGGTGGCACTCCATATGAAAATGTGGTATTTCTGAATAATGTAGAAGTCTGAGGCCTCTAGAGATCACAAGAACAGTCTAAACAAAAGAAAGGGGTTTTGTATGTTGGGGCCACAAATAAAACAAAGAAATTATGCTCACCAAAAATACCATCAACAAAATGTATTCCACTATAAAGCCAAACCCAATCTGAATGCAAGGAATAGTCACTGATAAATTACTTTTGTTTTTGGCGGTAAGAAAATACCGCTAGGCCCTAAATCTACACAAAATACCCAACAATATTCTTCACAACGTAGTGTAACAAACCAAGTTGGTGGTCCAAGGTTTCTGATCATACAACGTACATCTCTGTGCCGTCAGAACCAGTATTCTTTTGTACCACACATGTTTGCAAACAAATTTGTTATACATGATTGTAAAACCTCATCTTTTTCTTGTACTTTTTTTATTTATTGCGTAGCTGACATATTTTCAAAGTGGGTTCCAGATTTTAAAATATGTGCAACTCCGTAACATAGGGTTGCTAGTTCACTTTCAAAGAGTAGGTGGAATATGTATTCCACATTTTGTAGAAACCTGGGATCTTGTGAATACATTCGTAATGAGCGGTATTCAGATGCCGTAATATGAGTGGGTCTATCATCGTATCTTCCACCTTTGTCACTAGGAAATAGCAGTGGAAAAGCACGTGCTTCTATACCTTTTTCCCATATGCTCAATGGTGAACCTTTGGTTTTTCGCTTTTGGTAAGTTTCTAATGCATCATCTATGCTTTCATTGGAATGCAATGGATGAATTGTGTACTGGTCCAAAAGAGTGGATACTGCAGCAGGATCCACAAGTTCGAATTGTCCAGTTTCTGATGACTCTTCAATTATTTCAGTTGTTTCCCTTAAGCTTTTTTCAATATTAATTTCCTTGTAGTATTCGTTATTGTCTTTTAGATATTGCAAGGCATGTCTAACTTTATGTAATTCCACCAGTTGATGCCAAATTCTTTTGTCTTTTGTTGGTACACCATTTACCAAGACAATTAAAGAATGCTCTATTGAACGTTGCACTCCTAGAGTGTGTACATTTTCTGTTAGATCTAATGGCAAATAAATTACTTTGCCACAAATGCCTTTCACCAATTCAGAGGGAGGTAATTTTGCTGTTTTTTGGTGAAGGCATATAATTGCTTGAAATGGGTGAACTGTTTGAGTTATGATGCTCTCATACAAATTGAGTTTTTGCAGGGTTTTTGGTAGTGGGAACAATTCTAATTATTTGTGGTAGCATGTGAAGGAGTTTGGTTGTTGTCTAGTTTTGTAGTGCAGTAACTGCAACATATAAGGGGTTCACGTATTTGATATTTATTTTTCGGCTAAAAGGTAGAGAGCTAATTCAAACCATTTGGAATCTTCATTGTCTTCTATTTTGTATGCTATGTCTACATTTTTTGTGTTCATTTTGTAAAATGTTCTGCGGCAACATACACACACATGGTTTGGTATTTCAGCTGATGTACTTTTAAATTTTAGTATTTCTTTTTTGTATGTGTGTAATATTAGATAGCTATGTGCAGAATTGTTGGTAGTCTGTTCTAAAACTATTGCATTTTGTAAGTGCCTTTTACTTCCAACATATTTTCTCTGGATACGGTCAATTTCTTCTTGTAGGTATTTGGGTGTACCATGCAGAAGAGTGTTATTTAAATTGGCTAATTGTGAAGCTGGACTTTTAGCATAGTATATTTTCTACACTAGATTTCTTACATTTGAATGATATATTGATATCCTTTTGATATCATGGAAGGTGCTTTTGCAAATAGGTCCAGAAATGCAGGCTAATGAATGTCCTTGTAGTCCTGTGTATTTGCGCACTGGACAGATATCCATCTTTTGCAGCACTTTCATTTTAATTTTGTCTTTACCTTTCACATACTGATTGAGGAACTGACGTAAAGATTTGAAAGATTTGTTAGGAATGGCACACTTTGACGTGCACGGCCATTTGGATACTGGACGGTCTGGTTCAGTTGAATCGAGAGGTAATTCTGAGTTTTCAGGGGATACTTTTCTAAGCAGTGTTTCTTGTTCCATGATGCTATTATTAATTTGTTCATAGCCCAGTCCAGTGCTATGGATGGCAATTGTGTTTCTTTGATTTTGTTTGTATGCTTCTTCATTAAACTATGGTTCTGTGGTTGTTGTGTGACTCCATTCACCTCCACAAATATGTAAGAAGTTATTTTTGTTCACATTCCCTTTATTGATAAGTTTCTTTTCTAGTTTGGTACTTAGTTTTGTTAGTGGTTTCAGCCTATTTAACACTAATATAAACAACTTCCTTTTGGAAGGATTGCACTGTCCACGAGAGCTTGTAGGATTAATTTTCTACAGTAGGTTTTAAGGGTTGAGGATGATTTAGGTCCTCTTCTTATTAGATTCTGAAGGACGCTGTGGCAAAACATTTTTGCTAAAATATTGTTTTTACTATAGGTTCTTGTTACTATATCAGGATTAATCGGAGCATTGTTAGCAGTACTGGTTGCCGATTTTTTGTGAAGAGTTTTGTGTTTCGTGCCACATTTTGTTGGAGGAGGTAAAGTTTTGGTAGTTGACGCTTCCTTTGTTTTGCTAAACGACTGTATTAGCTGTTTTGTTCCAACATTCTCTACAAACTCTGCTATAGATGGTTACTCAGGTTGGAGACTTTTATTTTTATTTGCTCTACTTCTGTGTTCCGTTCTACAGACGTGCTTTTTGGTAGGCATTCTTTGGGGTCTGTTGAAAAAAAGAAGGCATAGTTTGGTGTGTTGTACAATGTATGTGTGCTGTGTGCATGCGTGCATGAGTTTGATGGGGAAGCTCTTTGTGGTGGTGTGTGAATGTGCATTGGCCTCTTACAATGATTTGGGAAGGCTATTTTTCAGTTTGTATACTAATACAATTTGCTTCCGATGAGAGTACAAAGTAGGCCAGTGGTGAGGAGAAGCATTAATAGTAAACGTAATGGCATAAAATTGAAACAGGTATTTGTTTTCAAGTACTAACATTCTAAGGCTTCTGTATGTTATTTGAGTTCCAAACACACAGGGATTTGTGAGCCATTCTGCCTGTTATTCTTGGTTTAATAAATGGGGATTTGTGGGTAGAATGGTTCAGAAATCACTGTTTGGTTTGGTGTGCAAATTAAATACATAACTCACACAGTGTGTTCGAGGAATAGTTAGAATATAAAGGTTTTACTGTACTTACTTTTTTTTGCAGAATGACAAGGGTTCTTCGGGGTGTCGTTTGCAGTGTAAATGCTGTTGATTTTCAGGAGAGTAGTCTACACTGTGATTGTACAAAGAAGAAGTTAGTAACTTTGTGTGTTTAAAGCAGTGATGTTACTGTACACGTTTTTTTTGCATCTTCCGTCAGAGTATTCTCCTTTGATATTTCATTACAGTGCATGTGTGCATTTCACTTCATTATGTGCTGCCTTTGTATGTTACTTGCAGTATGTTAGTTGCACGTGCTTCAGAAATTAGTACAATTTTTAGGTTATGAAAATGCACTGTTTCTTTTAAGCTGTGTTATCTATAGCAGAGAGGTTTGTAAGCGATAGGACATTATAGTAGATGGGAAAAATGTCTGTACTTTCATATTGTAAGTATGATTTCGAAAAATCGGGAGACCCTCAGAGGAAGATTTCACCACAGCAATCGGGAGCGTTTATTTTTGTCATACGATCGCATTGTTATGTAGGTGGTACACAGTAAAAAATGGTGCTATTTTCTAATGGAAAATCGAGTGTTGCGCTAAATAGGGAGGGTTGTAACGTATGTATAGGTTATGCGGGAGACAGTTAGAATTAGTGTGGTTTGTCAATGAAAAATTTGACATCTTGCACTTAAAGTGGGAGTGTTGGTATGTATTGGCTATGCAGATTTAGTGGCATTCATTTTTTTAAATTAAATCATAAGGGTTGCACATGTTCTCTGATTAAAATATGCATACCTGTACTTTATACACATGCATGTGCTCATGGATGGAGCTGTACGTAAAGATCTGCGACACTTGCACAGTAGTTTTTTAAATAGGTGCTTTGCAATGATATGCAACTTGCATTCAGAGTGATCAATAGTACATTGGAAGTGTGAAATTTTGATGACGGCGTTAGATGTAGGGATGTTGAATGTGATTGGTGGATGGTTGTGTGACTGCTTAGCTGTGTCCAATGAGGGAATGGATTCGCGAGTAATGTGGAAAGGGTAGAAGGACTGGGTAAAAGTTACGTGCCGCATGTAAACAACGCTTGTCCGCGAGTATGACGTGTCACATACGGGTTTCTACAGCAAATCCAGCATGGAAAGAGGACTGTAGGCATTAGCCAATCAGATGGTCACAATGCTCTTTCGTGTCCAAAGACGGTGCGTAGACTGAAGATGGCAGAGGGTCAGGGTTTTGGTCCTTGGAGATATTTTTGTCCATGGTTTACAGCACTATGCCGAAAGTAGGCATGTGGCACACCATTTCGATGTGAGAGGAGTGGAGGTGGTGTGGAGTGCTGAGACTGATCGCAATGTTGCGGCCATTCTCCAAGTTTGCACCGAGATGCATACGATGACCACTCCTCATGTGGTACTTTTGCACTACGGCGCTTGCCATTTGGGCTACGTGAGTTCACGTACTTTTTTGAAAGATTTGGAACAGTTGGTTCAAGCAGTCATGAACATCATTCCAACTGTGAAATTAATATTTTCTGGGTTACTCCCTAGAGGAAAATGGAACAACACTTCTGTTTTCTGTCCAGATCAAAGTATTGGGAGTTGTAAAATCAATAGCGGCATGCATGCTTTTATGTTACGAGCTGGTATGTTTTTCTGCAGCCACAAGAACATTGTTCCCAGTAATGCAGCTTATTTTGAAGCAGCTGGTGTTGCGTTATCTTCTTTGGGAAATGGCATGTTCTTTTGGAATGTAAGGCTTGCTTTGGAGAAGGTTCTGTAATGGTTGTAGGAGTAAGATCAAAAAATATTTTAAAAAAACAAAATAACAGGTGTCTGTAAGGCATCTGCCAAAAAAAAAAAATGCCACTTTTCAGAGCCCACCTTACACGGGAAAAGGGGAATAATATATAAATGTACAGTCATCATGCTCTGATCCTGTACGTGTCCGCGAACATGACAGTAGTTTGCAGGCGGCTGGATTCTGGGGTGGAGACGCATGCAATTGAGAATGTGCGAAGGAAGGGATTGGTCAGTAAAGATCAGTGGGTGTGTTCTGTATGTAGAAATTTAGTGAGAATGTCTTTTCCCTGACAGGGGACCAGACAGCAATGGCTCTGTGTGCTCGGAAACAGATTGGGGGTCATTACAACCCTGGCGTTAAGGGTTTAACAGCGCCATAAAAGGTGTTGGCGCTGTTAAACCCTAACGCCTGATTACGAGGTCCCTTTGCAGGACCCGACCTTAACGGCTGGTTTTACCAGCCGTTAAAGTAGGATGCCGCAAAGGGGCCTCGGTGCTAATTACGGTACCGCAATTTGCGGTACCGTACTTAGCGCCTTCCCCAGTCCCATTGAGCCCTATGGGGCGAAAATGGAAATGGTGAAGGGCCATGGTGAAATGGGGAAATACCGCCCGCCAACCTTGGAATGGGGCGGTATTTCCCCATTCCACCATGGTGGACTTGTTACAACACCGCCACCAACCATGGTGCTAATAGTGCCATGGTTTAGCGCCGGGGTTGTAATGAGGGCCATTATCTGGATTTTGGGAGACTCATGGATAAATTTGTTGAAGGTGCATGGAGAAAGTTGCGGTCTATGTGCAGATCTTGGATTTCCTCATGTGGAAGTGCACTGGCATGGCGTGCGTGGAATGAGGTACCTGGACTTGGTACCTCTCTGTGCAACTTTACAGACAGAGCGTCATCCTGATATACTGATTATTCATTGCGGAGGAAACAGTTTAGGCCATGTCTCTGGAAATTCTTTGCAATTTGCAATGAAGGAAGGACTTGCGAAGGTCATGGACATGTTTCCAAATTTCCAAATAGTTTTTTCCCATATTGCACAAAGACAAATATGGCTGCGTTCTCCTGCATTTGGTCCACAAATGGAGAAAGCGAGGCGCAATGTAAATAAGGCTGTTTGTGCCTTTCTATGAGATGTTGGCATGTCGTCATTCGACAATGAAAACATTTTGTTTCGCAGCACTTTCTTTTTTCGCAGAGATGGAGTCCATCTCACATAGGCTGTGAGATTTTTCTTTGCAATGTACAAAATGTATTGCAACTTTTTTGGGAATCGTAGTCACGTATTTGGCAATCCGTTTTTTCCAACCTACAGTTTTTGAAGCACACACAACCCCACCAAAAGGCTCTTTTCAGAGCCACCACTTACTCTCAGCGAAAACGCGTGGGGGCCTACAATGTTCACTTGATAGTTCTATTTTGAAACTGAGAAAGGCAGCTCTGAAAAGAGCCATTTTTGTAATTTTTGTTATTTTTCACTTTACTGCTTTTGAAGACATGACACACTAGGAGAGGAGGGAGAAGGAGGGTAAGAGAGGGACACCAAACACGGGGATAAGAAGGGGCAGGTGGAGACAGAAAGATATAGGGTGTGCTTCACTTATGTAGGGAGCAGTTCTTCTGGTGCTCTGTGACCGTATCCTCAAAAGCACTTCGAAAGACTCTCCCCCCTGCAGAGTACTGCGTTACAATACACACAATATTGTGACCCTCGAAAGGTAAGTGTCAACAGCATCACGAATGGCTTGTGAGGCAGCTGGAGGGATGCACTCCCCCACAGGAGTGTCTCTTGTGGTGAGAGGATCTGACACATGGAGGATGCTGTGGAGGAACTCAATCTACTACGTTCTTCGCATGGCACCACCTTGAGAATGTCCGCACTGTGGAACGAAGTTAGGTGTTGGTTCATGGTTGTTGTACCAAAGCTGTACGCACCAGGTCTCCCGCAACTCAGCACCAACTGACACTGGTTACACCTGACCAGATCCACACATGCTTTCGGTACGTTCCCAAAAAGGAAAACAACCGCCACACCCACGACTCCCGGTGAGTGTTTGTAGTACAGAGTTCCTCCACCTCATTCTCTTCTTCCTCTTCTTCCTCAATCTCTGCATCCTCACCCGTATATCCCTCTGCAGGCCCTTGGGGAGGTGGTGGTGGTGTAGGGTTTAGAGGTGGTCCTGAGGCTAATGAAGCAACAGTAGCCATGGATGCCATAAGGATTACTTGCCTAATGGTCGCAACAGCAGTAAAGGCAGCACAACTCAATCTGCTATAGCCAGAAGCACAATGAACATGAGCTTGGGGGTGTGGCCATTTATAGTGGTGGAGCGGTGCGCCTCATGACCATACTGATCACTCAAAAGCCCTGCCAAAAATTCTAAACAACACGTTCACAGGTAGAGCTATTGTATGGGACATGTGAAGTAGTGATTTTATACTGTAAAATAATTTCCCATGTATGTATAAGTTGTTTTGCAAAGTTGCGGAGGCAAACAAACTGCGCAAATTAGTCCACACGCTCAGGGTGGGTGCGGTCACATGATGACGTCCTGAACAAATCCGCGAGGGAAATGCGTGCCCGCTGGACAGCAAATGCAGACTAACAAACGTGTGCATGCGCGCAAGTGTTCTACGGACAGTGTTTGGATCCTGAAACTAATTAAAAGTGTGACAGAAGTGAGACGGACAGTTAGGGACAGGCGCGATGTTCGCAGTACTTATGGGTGTCCTGCGCATGTGCGTACATGCTCTGATGACTGTACAGACAGGTCCAGTGTCCTTAGGACACCTCCATTTTGTTTGCCTATGACCATGCCGGCCACCGCGCCTGTCCTACGGACAGTTTGATCTTGGCTGCGGCCGATACGTACAGGTATACTGTCCTTAGGACACTCCCATTTTGCTCATTTACAGATATCCCAGACACCAGGTGTGTTCTAGGAACATGTTTTATCTTGTTTGTGAGCGGTACAGAGATGTATAATGTCCTTAGGACGCCCCATTCTGTTCATTTACGCACAACTTGCACAGATGGTACGTTCTAAGATCAGTTCCATCTTGGTTGGCATTGGTACGGGTAGGTGTATTGCCGTTAGAACATCCATATGCTTTTGCTTACGGCTAGCTCTAACAGGCGCGCTGTTCGCGAACATTTTAAGGCTTTTAAAAAAAAGTTTTTCCTCAAACCCTTCAACTACAAAAAATATACAAAAACTTGCTCACAACACACACATACTTCAATCAACAGAAATACAGGGGGGAAGCAGATACTGACATGAATATAGGGGAATTAGGGTTCAACCTGGGCTGATTGTCCGGAGATGATTTGTGAGTAGAAGAATGGATGGATGTTTCATCAAAACTTATATTTTCTTCTTGAAGGTTTGGGGATGGTTCACTAGGAAATGGAGAAGGAGAGCAGGTACAGGTGGGACAGTGATAACATATTTTTTGTCTCACAAATTCCTCCACAAATTGCCTCAAACTCTTAAAATTGTCATTTAGTGTGTCCATTTTCAGTTCTATTCTTTTCAGCCTGTCTTCCTCTGTGTCGTTTGTTGGCCTTTCTTCTTTTTTTTTCCTGGTCTGTTAAAAATAAATATATATATGTTAAATGCCCATAACATACTGACCATTATTTTGCCTATGCAGAGCACTGTGTACCATTATTATCGTTGTTTTCGGCCATTTCCCCATGCAGAAAATTCTCCTCCAGCGACTCCAAAGTACTGCACATTTCTGTGTCAAAACAACAGAAAGAAATTATTTTTTCTGCCCCTCATCCCAAAAAAAGTAGACACACATAAGAAAAATGAAGTTCACTTACTATTTTGTTGTAATTTATCTTAGTTGTGTGCATGCGTCTATTGTCGGTCCTGGCATCCGAGCGGCAACCCGGCGGTCCGAGTTTCTGTGAGGTAATTACGTTGGAGGCATACTTTTTTTTGTTATGGCATAATCCATTTTATTTTACATGGTCATTAAATGCATGCTTTTTCTTTCAGACCTTTAGGTTTCCGATTTATTTGCTAGTACTTATAATGTCTTTATGTGTCCTTTTTCAAAGTTGAGCATTTTTTTTGTAAGACAATAGTACAATTTCAGATACCCCCTGACTGTTTGGGTACTGTTGACATTGTCCACGCCCGTCGGCAGACAGGCGCTCAGTCTGTGCCTTTCAAATATCAATAGCGAGGGGGTTCTATATGTTCTATGTTACATGTATATAAAGTAAGCAGATTACTGCTAACACTAACACCCAGAACATCAAAGATGACATCACATGTGTATTTACTTTTCAGAGAAGAGGTTGTGAATGTAATTTTGACAATAAAGTTTCAGGGGTTATCGGGACATGTGTAAGAAACTACATACTTCATCACTCAATGTAGTGTTCTAAAAAAAATTCCATTGCAGTGTTCTTTCTAGTACATGAACCTACTCATACAGAAATGTAGGTATTGGCTGCAGCATACACCACAGAGGTGCTATATTTGTACTTTCCAAAGTTGTATAATAAAACGGTGAATGCTTCTGTATCAGACTTTTCTGGTCTGTGAAACATGTACTAAGTTGCTAATAATGCATCACTTACTAAATATATCTAGTAATGCACACAAAATCTAAATACAGTACAAATCATACAAATATGGGCCTTATATATGGAGACTAAAGTAAGCATACAAGAGGCAGTATTATTAGCAACTGTGTATAATGTACATGATTGTATTCACGCACAAAAATGATAGATGTGTTTCAGGCCTGCTTCTTCCCCTATATATGTACATCATAAGATGCGATTAAAATCTAAGGACGGTATTGTAAGAATATGTGAGAATAGCAATGTCTATAAATGTAATACCTTTTGAAAGTTAACTTTCTGATTTCTAACTTTCTGATTCTCAGTAAATAAACCCATCTGGCCTAGATATGGCAGTGAACAAAAATGAAGGGGCTACACATGTGATGTCATCAGTGATGTCATCAATGACATTTGTGATGTCATCTTTGATGTTCTGGATGTTAGTGTTAGCAGTGCACAGTGGTGCGGGCAGTTATGCTTGCTTAGCCTACCTTAACTGGCGAATTTCAGGGGTTTTTTGGTTTTACTTCGAACCATAATGTCACGTTTATAAAGATTTTTTTGGGAAATTTCACAGGTTTTTAGAAGCGCAACTTAACCATAATGGTTAAGTTGCGCAACTTAACCATAACGTCCCTATAACAAAGTTTTTTTTCACTGAATATATATATATATATATTCACTAAAAAACTTTAAGGGGACGTTATTGTCAGGAATCAGGGTTGGCACAGGCGTGGAGTGCTAAAATACGCCTATTGAGACATTAGGTGCTGGAAGGACAAGGAAACTACAGTTCCCAGCATCCTTTGTGTTATTTTGTAGTTTAGCCCGTGCACGCCTTGCCAGATGTACTGTATCAAGAATCAAGGCAGCTTAAAGGCAGGCAACGGCGGTGGGCAGGTGTGGCTTATTGTTGATTTGGAGCAGGAGGCAGGCGGCCGCGTTCGGCAACACGAGTAAGGCGTCCGCGTGCGACGAAACGAGATGCAGAGGAGAAAAGCTTGATCGCATGCGTTCACAGTGCGGTAGGAGCAGTAGGGGCGCTGAGTAGCCGGTAGAGACAACGCTTGCTGTTCTTCGTCTGGGAAGTCCCACGGGGCTCCCCAGACTCAAGATAAGTACTCGTGGGGGCAATATATTTCTGAACTGCTTGGAATGATTTACCGTTGTTTCAATATTTGTCTGGGAAGTCCCGCGGGCTCCCCAGACCTGAGATAAGTAACGCCCTAATCTCTTTGAATGCAATCGGTGTGAAAAACCAAAGTGTGTTTGTTACTTGTATGTTACAAGAACTTTGCCAATCTTGTGTTGGGTTAATGCAGAAAGTACTGCATATGGACAACAACATTTCACTAGTGCCAGGAACTAAAGGAAATGCATTTATGTTGTATGTTGCTAACGCTGCCCGAAGGGCCATGTGTATTGTCTAATCATTTGGTGAAGCTTTCCCTTATGTGTGCTCATATTGCTTGCTTATGTGTTGTAAGAGAATGATATGTCAGAGCAGGATACAGTACACGTACTAAGGTGTGCTATTCAGGAATCAGGTTAATAGTGCAGGTGATATTTCTGTTCATTCTATGTGAGATAGAGTAGGGTTTTTCCTGGTGTTTCCCCAGTCCCATCCACATTAGGAGTTTCCTTACCCTCTTTCCGGTGTTCCTAACTTCTCCTCCCTACCCACAACCTCTCCCTAACCCCTCTTCCCGCCATTGGCCGCCACGTGGCGACCTGTTTCCTAAATCAGGCGCCTGTGACAACCACGGTGGGAGGGTCGAGTTCATTCGGCTTCCGTGGTTCGGGGGAGAGTGTCGATCTCTCTTCCTTCCAGTTAGTGTGATTGTGACAGTTATGGTTAAGTTGCGCTACTAAAAACCAGTGAAATTTCCCCAAAATAATCTTTATAAACGTGACATTATGGTTCGAAGTAAAACCAAAAAAACCCTGAAATTCGCCAGTTATGGTAGGCTAAGCAACCATTACTGCCCGCACCACTGTGCACTGCTAACTTTATTTACTGAGATTCAGAAAGTTAACTTTCAAAAGGTATTAAATTTATAGACAAGTTAATACACATGTGATGTTGTGATGTCATCAATGACATTTGTGATGTCATCTTTGATGTCGTGGGTGTTAGTCTTAGCAGTGCACGGTGGTGGCGCGAGTTATGGTTGCTTAGCTTACCATAACTTGCGAATTTCAGGGGTTTTTCGGTTTTACTTGGAACCGTAACGTCCCTTTAACAAAGTTTTTTCACTGAATTTCATAGGTTTTTAGTAGTGCAACTTAACCATAACGTCCCTTTAACAATGTTTTTTTCACTGAATTTCATAGGTTTTTAGTAGTGCAACTTAACCATAACGTCCCTTTAACAAAGTTTGTTCACTGAATTTCATATGTTTTTAGTAGCACAACTTAACCACAACATACCTTTAACAAAGTTTTTTCACTGAATATCATAGGTATTTAGTAGCACAACTTAATAATAATAACTCTGATTTTATGTACATGTAAAATTGAACATACTGAACCTTCTCTACTTATTTTGATGTCCGCAAACATTTTTAATGTCCGCGAACATGTTCGGACCAATGTTCCCTCTAATTATTTTTCTCTAAGTGCGGAACTGGTTGGCTGTTGTGCGCACATTATTTTTCATGTGCGCAACTGTCTAATGAGGTAAACCACTTTGTGAGCTACCGTTGGAGAAGAGAGTTTAGAAAGGAATTTACTCTTCCGAACCACTGCAATTCTTCACAAATCTTACAACACTTAGATAGGTTAATTAAAATATGTCATATGCGATTATTGAGAAAACTTATCAACCAGTCCAAGACTTCAACATCTGCCACGGTACCTTGCAAACATACTTCTGTGCAGAGAAAAAGGTATGTTTTATGTCACTGGAAAATCACTCATGTCCACATATCTGTTGGCATAACTGATGTGGCTGTCAAGGCATTCAGACAGAATACAACATTTGCTGATGGATTAATGTCAATTAAAAGCAATGTGTCAAAAAACATGTTGATAGGAGTTCAAGTGCTACTTTAATGAAGTAATTCAAGGGCCAGGAGAACATGCTTTTAATAATTTGTGTGAGGATGATAATTGCATCAAAATAACTGCCCCTCAGAATATGAGGATCAAAAATTCCTGTGCCTCTGCTTACTATCCACATTACGTTCCCCTGTGGGTAGTGATAACGCCAGCCTTGCGGCTAAGAGACATATGCACCATACATTTTTACTCCCTAAAAAAGGAAAATGTGCCTAACAAAATGAGAAATAATGAACATATCATTGCTTAAACACACAAAGCTCCACTGATATTTTTTCGAATTAGTGACCAGTAGAACAGTAGCATAGGAAGGAACGCACATAATAAAGTGTATAGTTTTGCCCACCCTTCGTCTCCACAGCCTAGATACAATTAAACAAGTGCCTTACTGAAGTAAATCACATGTAAGTTAATAGCATCAATTCATCAGAGATACAATTGACTGAGTGCTTTCTTCTGTAACTATGGATCCCTCTTCTGTAATTCTTTGTAATAAGTTAAATAAGATACAGGGATCTGCTAGAGACGATACACACAGAACACATGGTTATATTGAAAAGCCCTCAGCAGCTGAGCATAGAAAGAAAACGAAGGTGCTGTTGTCCAGACGGGTACTAGAATTTCCTAATTTCCTATCCTTTAGCAAACAAGCAACACAATTCCTTCAGTGTACTGCCCAACATCTGCCTTGGTTTTTGAAATGTGCTGCTTTGTTCATCACCCGCAAGGAGTGATGGTCTGTGCTCTTCCACCTGTACCGTTCCCCGGCCCTTGTGCTAGCCTCCAATACTAGTTGATAGAGCACTGTAAAAAGTGAGGGATTTTAGCAGCAATTACTCACTGGGATATATGCAGACCCACAATACTTTGCAAGCAATGCATATATAATGCCTCAACAAATTATGTGCATTTTAAGAATGTCATGACTCTGCTTGTACACAATTCTTTTGCAGTGCATACAAGACTGTTGTCAACATACCCCACCCTTATATCATTGTGTAGGATTACACAAGTGCTCAGTGAAAGAGTTTTTGTATAGAAGAGAGTTACCATATAATGTGTGAAGGTCTCTGCCCAAAGGTATCTGGACACTTGTAAATGATGCAGTGAAAAGCATTCTTCTGTCTGAATATACGGTGCCCGGATACTATGGGCGAGTAGTCCCAGGCACACTCCATACCCATTATCCCTTGTAGGCTAAGTAAATAAAATTGCAATGTTGCTCGCCACTTATAGTGTAATGTTAGTAATGCTAAAATAGGAGACGCTGTGCATCGCATTTGTCATCTCAAAATCTTTAGAGGGCAAATTAGTATTTGATTTTTAGAATGTTACCATGTGTTAACTTGCAAACGGGCCACTTCAAAGCATTTGCCTGACATATGTAAAAAAAAGAGGAAGTATGGGATAAGGATACACATCCAAGTAGCCTACTTACTTACAGTCAGTATCTGTTAATTGAGCTGGTAGTTCGATTATATAGTGTGGGTGACGCTTTTGGTAAGGCGCAATGAGTAACAAATGGTGGAGCGTGGCCGTTATTCATGTTACAACAAACATAAAACAAGTGGATGTAGGTTCAAGTCTGCTAACCTTTCGCAGAACCAAGAGAGAAAGAGTCAAGGTTGTCTGGTAGTATCTTAATGTGTTCTGGAGCCGAAGTTAGAATCATAAGGTAAACGTGTGGTTAAGTCAGGTTTAGGAGTCATGGGTGGGGAGGCAACATTATTTGGTTAATGTGTGCAGGCATATCTTGGTTAGATTCTTCTGTACACGGGAGCCAGTTTTTTCATATACGTTTTAACCTCTTGTGTGTTTATTTTGCTGTTAGGATTTTAGGTGTTTACTGTCACCCTTGCATAGTAGTCTAATGCAAATGAGCAGGATATCAAGATTAGTTGGTTAATTCAAAGGAAAGATAATTGCAAGTAATTGCTGTGGCTTGTGCCTTATTTAAACTTTTTGAATAGGTCAGAATTGTCTGTGTGCGCTGCTAAAAATCTTCTGAGCGGCACCCAGAAGGAAGCTGGGCAAGCGCACATGCGCACAGCTTAGAGGGAACATTGGTTCGGACAACAGTACCACTACCTAAAAACTCTGGGGGGGTATGTTTGATTGTTATATCATAACATATGAACATTTTACAAATTCACAAACCAGCACACATACACATTATATGTAGTAATACATAAAAAGTGTAACCCATATATGTAACGCACTAACCATTCATTTAAATACAATATGTTCTAAAATGGAATATACCAAAAGATTATAAATAGGCGTCCAACATAATTACCTCACAGACACTCCACAACCAAGAACAATAGCAGACCTACAGACTACTCAGAACATACCTTACCTGAAATAGTAAGTGTACTGCATTTTACTCATATATTTATAAACTTTCTGTATTAGATTAAAAAAAAATGATATTATGCTTTTTTTCTCACAGAAATGTCTAGTACTCTGGAGTGGCTAGAGGAAGATTTCCCACATGAGGAAATGTCAGAAGATAGTGAAACTAATGGTAGACACTTTACAATATAAACCATTTAATTATTATTATTTTATATATATACATTTAACATATATATATTTTTTATACAGAGCATACCAAAATAGAAAATACTTCTGAAGAAGTTGTTATCGATAACACTCTTCACAGCATACAAGAAAAAATGGATTTATTGTTGACCAATTTTAATAATTTAAAAACTTTTGTGGAAGATCATTTTAAACCAAAAACTGCGTACCATTATCCCACATGTACCTGTCCCCCCTCACCATATCCAAGTCAATTATCCCCAAACCCTCTCCATGAACCAAAACGTCTTGAAGAGACTTCCATCCTTCTTCACCTGATACAAATCCTGTTGATATCCCTAATTCTCCTGTTTGGGTTTGCGTTTCTGCCTCACCTTCTCTGTCCTAAATTGTTAATAAATGTTAAATAAAGTTACATTTTTATATTGTGTTGTAATTAATTTCAGGTTTTTTAAAAAAAAATCAATTTAGGTGTCCGCGGACAGCACGGGTGTCCTGAATGTCCGTACTGTTCGCTAGGAAGTTCAAACTGTTCTAAGAACACACGCAGTGTCCTGAAATGTTCGTAAAGAAACGAAAATAGAGGTGTCCTGAAGAACAGTACACCTGTCCGTACTGTTCGCTAGCAAGTTGAAACTGTTCTAAGAACACATGCGGTGTCCTGAAATGTTCGTAAAGAAACGAAAATGGAGGTGTCCTGAAGAACACCATACCTGTCCGCACTGTTCGCTAGCAAGTTGAAACGGTTCTAAGAACACACGCGGTGTCCTGAAATGTTCGTAAAGAAACGAAAATGGAGGTGTCCTGAAGAACACTATACCTGTCCGTACTGTTCGCTAGCAAGTTGAAACTGTTCTAAGAACACACGCGGTGTCCTGAAATATTCGTAAATAAACAAAATAGGGGTGTCCTGAGGACACTATGCCCGTCCGTATTATTCGCAACCAAGTTGAAACTGTTCTAAGAACGCATGTGGTGTCCTTAAATGTGCGTAAATAAACAAAATGGAGGTGTTCTGAGGATGCTATGTCTGTCCGTATTGTTTGCAAGCAAGTTGAAACTGTTCTAAGAGCAAACGCCTGTCCGTAACTGTTCGTTTGACGTGTGACGCACTTTAAATTACTTCAGGACCCGAACATTGTTCGTAGAACATCAACGCACATGTGCAAACCAATGTCCGTGCATTTGGTGTCCTGCGGACCGCCGCTCCCTTCGCAGACATGTTCGTGAAGCGATCATGTGACCGCGCCCACGCTGATCGCGTGTTCTAAAATGCAGACACTGTTCGTGTCCCCGAACGATTTAAAAGTACATTTTCAAGTAATCCACAATATTTTTCAATAAAAACTCACCATAGCACAAGTCCCACATACTAATCATGAGTTTCTATATACTTTTTGAAACTTTTTTAACCTTTTTTTGTGTTTGATTTGTCCGCGGACAGCACGCATGTCCGCAAACCGCGTACAAGCACCCCTATAAAAGACCACGCCCTAGAGCTTATTCTCCTTGTGTTTCTGGCTATTCTTCAGAGCACAGCGATTTTTCCTGCCACCTGCAGATTGATATCTTCATCCTGATGGCATCCATGGCTGCACTATTGCCACCTGGGGCTGCACCTGCTTCAGCACCACCCCCAGCCCCTCCACCACAACCACCTCCCCAAGGGCCTGAAGAGGGGAACAGGAGTGAAGATGCAGAGGAGGAAGAAAAGGATGACGAGAATGAGGTAGTGGAAATCCCTACTACCCGCACTCGGCGTGAGTCTTGGGTGTAGCGGTTATTTACCATTCATGGGAATGATCCTAAGGCTCGTGCGAACCGAGTCACCTGCAATGAGTGCAAAATGGTAATCAGTCGCGGGAGGCATGGTTCGTATAGCTTTGGGACCACTACCATGAAGCGACACCTCAAGTCATTTCACACTGGGACCATTCGCAAGGTTGTACCTTGCGATGAGAGTAGCAGGTTGATTTCCTCTACTTCATCCTCCGTTTCTGATCCTGTCACCACAAGGAACACTCTTGTGGGACAGCGTCTTCCTCAAGCTGCCTCACATGCCATACGCAATGCTGATGACCCTTACCTTTCGAGGGTCACAGTTGTGTGAATGTACTGCAACGCAGTACTCTGCAGGGGGGAGCGACTTCGAAGTGCTTTTGAGACTATTGTCTCGGAGCACGAGAAGATCTGCCCACTACCCAGATAAAACCCACTCTACATCTTCCTCTCTCAGCTCGCCCTTTCTTATCCCTGTGGTTGGTGTCCCCTCTTTCCCCTCCTTTCCCCTCCTCTTCTAGTGTGTCGTGTATAAAAAACCAAAAAAAAATAAAACAACAAAAATCTAAAGAAATATGGCTCTTTTCAGAGCTGCCTTTCACAGTTAAAAAATAGAAGTGAAAATAAATGAAGCAGGGCCCTTTGTATTTTTCAGAAGTCTGCGGATAGTCCGCGGACATCTAAAATGTTGGGGTGCTGCCCTATCATAACCATTGCAATTTTCTGGGAGGAAGTGGTGGCTCTGAAAAGAGCCTTTTGGTGGTGTTTGTGTTTGAAAAATTATAAATACTCAACACCTACTTCAAAATGGATGCTGTAATTCTAAAAAAGGTTGCAATGCATTTTGTATATTTCTTAGAAAAATCTGATTGCCAGCATATGTGAAAAGAAGACATGCCAAAATCTCTTAGAAAGGCACAAATAGCCTTATTGACATTGCGCCTTGATTTCTCCATTTGTGGACCAAATGAAGAAGCACGAAGCCACATTTGTCTCTGCGCAATCTGTGAAAAAAATACTTGAAAATTTGTAACATGTCCATGACCTTTCGAAGTCCTTCTTTCATTACAAATTGCAAAGAAATTCCAGGCACAGGTCCTAAACTGTTTGCTCCACAATGAATTACAATTATGTCTGGATGTTGCTCTGTCTCCAAAGTAGCACAGAGAGGTAGCAAGTCCAACCATTTCATTCCACAAACTCCATGCCAGTGCACTTCCACATGTGGGAATCCAGGATCTACAGCTACTCCACAGCTTTCTGCATGCACCTTCAACCAATGTATCCACAAGTCTCCCAAAATCCAAACAATCTGTTTTCTGAAACACACAGCCATAGCTATCTGTTCTTCCCTCAGCAAAAAGAGTATCTGAGAAACTCTCTCCTGTCACAACACACCCATTAAACTTTCCTGACCAATCCCTTTCTATGCTCATTCTCATTTTGCAAGGCTTCCTAACCCAAAAATCCCCAGATGTAACATCAGATGTCCGCGAATTACTGCCATGTCTGTGGACATATCGTAACATGGACTACCCTTCTACCATTTCCACTTCACTCTCTGTACCATTCCATCATTATGATGCAGCTAAGAAGCCACATGACCATCCACCAATCAGATCCAAGACCTCTACATATAAGTGCATCATCATAGATCACTGCAAATGTACTGTGAATCTCTCTGAGTACAAGTGTCATTTCATTAGAAAGCACCTTCTACAGGAAATACTGTACAAGTCTCCAAGATTTCTACTTGCAGATCCATGCATATCCATATGCATGAACACAAACTACAGGTATGCATATTTTCTGTAAAATACATGAACACATGTTCTAGTTTCATATAGACAGATTAAATGTCTTTTAGCTTGTATAATTTGTAAAATGAATTTACTGTCTTTTTTTCAATCTCCTAAAATCAACTGTAACTTACAAACCTTTATACTATTTAATTTCTTTATACACACACACACACTCAAATCATATTGAACTAACATTTTTGAAATAAAATATATAGACTACAAATAGTCAAACAAAATTGCATGCACACACTATGTTCAAATCTCAAACAACAATACTTGTACAATAACATAAACATTGTTTTATATTTTTTATTTATTTAATTACTTACACTTATATAGGGCAAGCAGCCCATGACATTGAGGCACTATTACTTGCAAAAGCTAAGTTACAGGAATAGTGGTATTCAGTGGTACATTATGAACTTTACAAGACATACTAAAGATATTTTGTTTGCTACAGTTAGTCATTGCAATACAGTTTATTCATTAACAACATATGATATGTATTCAACTGTTGCGACGTATCTTATGTGAATAAGATAGTTTTAATGGTTTTGAGGAAGGCGCTGAGGATGTCAATTAAAAAAATCAATGTCTAAATTAAAAACAGTGGTATATACAAACAAAATTACTAATATATTTCTTTTACAATTGCAGTGAAGACCATTCTCCTGAAAAGAAGCTGCTGATTTTGAAGTACAAAGAACAACTAAGAAGTAACCTGCTCATTATAGAAAAAAAGTAAGTTGAATACTACCATAATATATGTATTATTACTCAAACAAACTGTAAAGTGAATTCATGCTATTTATGTGCCTAAAAATAGAGATTGAGCACCATTCTCGACAAAAATCCCAATTTCTTAAACAGCGATTTGCATCCAGAATGACCCACAAATTCCTATTTTTCGACACACAAATGACCCAACTCAGCTGCTAGAATTTTGATATTATAGAACAAACAACTGTTTTAATTGTATAGCATTATATTTACTATTCATACTTCTCCACACCACTAGCTTACTTTTTTCTGTCATCTGATCCCAAGTTTAGTAGCACATTAATTCAAGAATACCCATCCCTACTAGTTGTAGTTGCCCAATGCACAATCACACACCATTACATACATCTTCATCATCTTACTCAAACAGTCATGCACACAGCACACATACATTGCAGAACACCCCAACCCATACCTTGTTTATTTTTTCAACAGACCCTAAAGAATGCCTACCAAAAATCAAATCTGTAGAAAGCAACGCAGAAGTAGAGCAAATGAAAATAAAAGTGTCCAACATAAGCATCCATCTCTAGCAGAATTTGTAAGAAAAAGTTGAAACAAAACAGCTAATACAGTCATTTAGTGAAACAAAAGAAGTTTCAAGTACAAAAACTTTGCCTTCTCTATCAAAATGTAAAACAATCCAGAAAACAATTAACAAAAAAATCAGCTATCACTACAGATAAGACTGTTTCTATAACTCTTGATATAGTGCAAAGTAAGCATACCAAGAAAAGTATTTTAGCCAAAATGTTCTGTCACAGAGTCCTCCAAAATCTTATAAAAACAGGAGAGAAACCAGGTTGAACCCTTAAAACCTACCGTAGGAAATTAATATTAGAAGCGTTGATAGACAGTGCAATTCTTTTCAAAAGAAAGTTATTTATTTTAGTGTTAAACAAAATGAAACCACTAACAAAACTAATGACTAAATTACAAAAAAGACTTCTCAATAAATGAAATGTCAACAGAAAGAACTTCTTAAGTATCTGCGGAGGTGAACGGAGTCACACTACAATCACAGAACCATACTTTAATGAAGAAGCATACAAACAAAAGCAAACAAATACAATTGCCATACATAGCAGTGGTCGAGGTTATGAAAAAGTTAATAATACCATAATGGAACAAGAAGTACTCCTTACAAAAATATGCCCTGAAAAAATAGAATTACCTCTCCATTTAACTGAATCAGAATGTCTAGTGTACAAATGGCCATGCACGTCAATGTGTAATATTCCCAAAAAAAAAATTCAAGTCTTTACGCCAATTCCTCAATCAATATGTGAAAAGCAAAGACAAAATCAAAATTAAACTACTGCAAAATATGGATACCTGTCCAGTGCGCAAGTACACAGGACTGCAAGGACATTCATTGGCCTGCATTACAGGACCTACTTGCAAAACCACCTTCCATGATATCAAAAGGATATCAACACATCATTCAACTATAAGAAATCTAGTTAATAAACTCTACTATGCTAAAAGTCCTGCTTTAGCACTAGCCAATATAAATAACATTCTTCTACATGGTACAGCAAAAGACCTACTTGAAGAAATCGACTATATCCAGAAAAAATATTTTGGAAGTGAAAGCCACTTACAGAATGAAATATCTGTAAACCAAATTAGCAACAATTCTACACATGGCAACCTTTTACTACACACATACAAAAAAGAAATACTAAAATTTAAAAGTACATCAGCTGAAGTACCAAACCATGTGTGTGTATGTTGCTGCAGAACTTTTTATAAAAGTAACACAAACTGTAGACCTATCATACAAAATAGAAGACAATGAAGATTCTAAATGGTTTGAATTAGCTCTCTACCTTTTAGCAGTAAACAAATACAAAATAAAGGACCCTTTAATACTTTGCAGTTACTGCACTACAAAACTTGACAACAACCAAACTCCTTCACATGCTATCACAAATAATTTGGAATTATATCCACTACCAAAACCCCTACAACAACTTAATTTATATGAGAGCATCATAATTCAAACAGTGCACCCATTTCAAGCAATAATATGCCTTCAACCAAAAAACGGCAAAATTACCTCCCAATGAATTAGTGAAAGGTATTTGTGGAAAAGTAGTGTATTCACCATTAGATCTAAAAGATAATGTGCATACTCTAGGAGTGCAACTTCCAATGCAGCAATCTTTCATTATCTTAGTAAATGGAGTACCTACAAAAGACAAAAAAATGTGGCAACAGCTGGTAGATTTACATAAAGTTAGAGTTAGAGAAGCCTTGCAATATCTTAAAGAGAATAATGAATATAACAAAGAAATTAATATTGAAGAAAACTTGAAGGATACAACTGAAATAATTCCAGAGACACAAGAAGCTGGTCAATTTGAGCTCCTAGATCCTGCTACAATGTCAAATAATATAATAATAGACCATTATACAATTCATCCATTGCATTCTAATGACACCATAGAAGATGCACTGGAAACGTACCAAATGCGTCAAACAAAAGGATCACCAATCAGCATATGGGAAAAAAGTATAGAAGCACGTGCTTTTCCTCTACTCTTTCCTACTGGCAAAGGAGGAAGGTACGATGATATACATATTCAAATATCAGCATCAGAATACCGCTCATTACGGATGTATTCTGAAGATCCCAGATTTAGACAAAATGTGGAAGTGAACTAGCAACTCTATGTTACGGAGTTGCACACATATTAAAATCAGGATCCCACTTTCAAAATATGACAGCTACACAATTATTACAAAAAGTGCAACAAAAAGATGAGGTTTTACAATCAAATATTACAAATCTATTAGCAAATATGCATGGTACTAAAGAGTACTGGTTTCAACGTCATGGAGATGCACGTTGTATGATCAGAAACCTTGGCCCACCCACTTGGTTTGTTACATTAAGTTGTGCATGGAATGATTTACATGATTTCCTATGCATATCAAACAAAAACAAAACAGATATAGATATACTAACACCTGGAGAACTTTGTTCTCTGGATCCTGTTAATGTTTCAAGATATTTTCACCATTGCTTCATTGCTATGCTACATTTTATTTGTAATAAAACTGTTCCTCCCTTTGGAGAAGTGGAACACTTCTTTTGGAGAAAAGAATACCAAGCCAGAGGAGCACCACATATCCACATGCTATTATGGATTAAAGATGCTCCTAAATTTGGTCAAGACAGTGATGCCACTGTTTTACAGTTTATTGAAAAATATGTCACTTGTGAAATTCCATCAGAATCCACAAATAGTGATCTTCATGCACACATTTTACAATTTCAAAGACATAAATGTGGCAAATATTGTTGTTGTAAATACAAAAACAAAGGGAAATACTACACCAAATGTCGATTCGGTTTCCCTAGACCAGTTACAAATACAGGTCAAGTGAACAAAATCATGTCTTCAGTTAGACATAGTCTTAAAGGTAAGTCACCTAAAAATACATATTACATAAAAAGAAAAGAAGAAGAAAAATATATCAATGATTACAATGCAATCATTGCCCACTTATGGAATGCAAACATAGATGTGCAGTACATTGCAGACAATTCTACTGCAGTTGCACAATATGTCACAGTATACTTAACCAAAGCAGAAAAGACAGAGCTCCAAGACCTCTGGAATGACCTGTCATCAGATAAAACAGTGTCTCCGAAATTATACAGCTTGGGCATAAAAATGCTCTCCCATAGAGAATGTGGATCCTATGAAGCAGCTGATCATTTAACTGGTACTGCATTGTATGGTAAATCTGAAAATATAGTATGGCTAAGTCTTGGTCCAGCTAAATCTAGAAAAAGAGTTCTAAAATCATACGAAGATATAGAAACAATAGCCAAACATGATCCCAACAGCCAAGACATTTTAAAAAAACAATTTATTGGACACATACTACCCAAACAGAAGTAATACTTTGGAAACCATGTGTCTATACCACAGAGCCGAAATTTACACATACAAAATAATATAAAACCTGATGAAAAAAAGGCAAATACAGAGTGACAAACTGTGAAGGCAGCTTAGTAAAACTCTTCAAACCAAATTTAATGAATCATATCAATTTGTCATTAAAGACTCCTCAACATAAAGAAGTATATTACATGTCCCTGCTACAACTCTTTAAACCATGGAGAAAAGAAGAAGAAATACTAGATAACTATGACTCATATGAAGATGCTTTCAAAGCAAATGAATGCACTATAACTGATGTAAACTTTACACAGTACAAAACAATGTTGCACAATGAACAGCAACATGAAGAAGAACTCCAGGCCCAACTAGATGAGAAAACAAAGAATACAATTAAATTGGTCCAAGGACACTATGCTCAAACAAAACTCCCAAATCTTGTCACCCTCTGCATGCATAAAGAAGGAATCACTCTTCAATACTCTATTAGTGAGACAAATCTCATTTTTTATATTAGAGTTGTGTAAATCAATCTATAAATGGACAATTAAGAAACATGACATCAAAAGGTATTTAACCAGAAATACAGACAGCAATATTTACAACACACAACACCAAACATTTTTTGGGACAACAGCCACATTGTGTGTGTACAACAAACTCAACCTTTGTTGTGGTTTGCCACGAAATTCACATATTACAGTGCACACATTTAAATCAACATTATAAAATCACATAGAAATGTTAGAAACACAAAATCATTTTCCTTGTGTTAACAGCATCAATGTGCTGCTGTTTAGGGTAGTAATGCATCTACACCAAGGTGTTTCAGCCGTTTCTAGGTGGGCTTGATGTGCCTCATCTTTTACACGGCCTTCATCAGGATGGGGTTCTGTGCAGAATGACGTCTGTGCTATGAGTAAATTAATTTCACAGGCACTGTTTTTGAGATCTGCTAGCCTCAAGGGCTGGTCTCTGTGTAATCCTCTCACAGGAGGCCCTTAAAAGATACCCAATCGGATCAGGCTGAATTGACAGAGATTCCTCCTTGGACCTATTCAATTGTATTCTTTGTTTTCTATTTAACCCTCCTGGGTAGAATAGGCTCCAAACCAGGAGCCCAATCTTTTGAACCAACTAGATAAGGACACTCCTGACAGTAGTCAACCTACTGTAACAGGAAACCAAGAACCACTGGGAGAACCACTAATAACAAATGAGGCAGAATTAGCTATGATATAAGTATAAAACAGCATGTGTCAGTATGAAGGTAAAGAAGACTTAACTATGCTACAATCAAAACTAAACAATGTAGCATTTTCAAAAAGTAACAAAGGAAATTGCACATGGTGTACAACATGAAAACAAAGAATGCAGCTGCCAAAATTACAAACCTATACTACTGTACGTCAGAGGTGAAGCTGGTTCGGGCAAAACATTCCTAATCAAAATCATCAGTACGTTCCTTCAACAATTGACAAACAACAAACTGTCAGCTGTTGTCACTGCCCCCACAGGTTTAGCTGCCTACAACATAGGTGTTGTCACCTTACACCGATTACTACTCTTGCAAGTAGAACACCAAAACAAATTAGAGTATTACAAACTTTCTACAGAAGCTGCAATGGAACTACACAGAGTATTAAAACAAATGAAAATGATACTAATAGATGAAGTGAGCATGGTGTCCAACCTAATGTTGGCTTTGATTCATCTCAGATTACAAGAAGTACTCAAAACAAACTACGAAGAGCTCTTTGCAGGAAAACACATTATTGTTTTCGGAGATCAACTTCAATTGACACCAGTAAAAGGTGAGCCTATTTTTAAAACATTAGGACACAAACTCTGCCGTAAAACTGTTGGCAGCATTGGAAATGTCAACCTTTGGCAACATTTCCAATACAGAGAATTAACAGAAAACATGCAGCAATCTGCAGATCTCACTTATGCCAACATCTTAAAAAGTATCAGAGCTGGTATACTTTCTAAAGAAGCAGAAGCAATATTGAAAACCCGGCACATTCATGCACTTTATGGCGATAATGCATGTGCTAGAGATGTTATGGAACAATTAGCCCATAAAAATGTCAATTGTATGGCCTAATGGCAACTCTTGCAAGCTGTTTCAAATTCAATGAAATAATGTTAAGTAAAGAAATGCAACCAATAATGGAAATTAGCGTCACAAACAAACTAGATGTACATGGTATGACACTACCCATGTGTGTGCAAGCCACAACAAGACTAACAGGCCGATTCATGGAATAATTAGCGCGGCGCAAGTGGCCAAAAACGTGCGATTCGCAGTGGAATAGCGAAAATCGCAGTGCAAGTTTGAAAATCGCACGAAAAGCAACGCACATCGATTCATGGAAGGCCGTGCGCGAGAAAACCATTGGATGTGCGCTAAAAAAGTGCGCGGCGCATGTTGGCGCACAGGCCATCTAACGGCGTGCGCCAGGTCACAGCGAAAATCGCACAGGCCACAGCGAAAATCGCACATAGTGCAGCGCACACAACAAAAGTAGGCGGAACACGGGTCGTAACACTCGGAATGGGGAACAACTTGCCAAAATGTGGGCGTCACGGGGGAAGTACAGGGTGCAAGTGCGCGGAACGCCCACACGCTTGCCTACAACCCGTATTCATGGAATCGAATAGGGCAAAAAAGCGCACGGTCAAACCAGCGCACAGGCACAAACACGACCGCCACAAGAAAGCAGGCGGTAGCGTCTCTGCGCCTGTAATAAATGTTCGCCAAAAGGTGCGCCAACAAATAGAACCTATATACAGCCATGATGAATGTCCTATACTGTGGCCCTCCAGGACAAATGACGTGCAAAGGGGTACCCACAAACACGGACACCCGCTGACTGAAAAATAACGTGTGTGTGTTTTCCGGGGTGCGCGGGAAGTCTCACACGCGATTTGGCAGGGTATGTGGATTTCAGGGGTGCGCGGGAAGTTCCACACGCGATTTGGCCGGGTACGTGCGCGGGAATTTCCACACGCGATTTGTCTGGGTAAGTGGATCTCAGGGGTGCGCGGGAAGTCACACATGCGATTTGGCAGGGTACGTGGATTTCAGGGGTGCGCGGGAAGTTCCACACGCGATTTGGCCGGGTACGTGCGCAGGAATTTCCACACGTGATTTGTCTGGGTACGTGGATCTCAGGGGTGCGCGGGAAGTCACACACGCGATTTGGCAGGGTACGTGGATTTCAGGGGTGCGCGGGAAGTTCCACACGCGATTTGGCCGGGTACGTGCGCGGGAATTTCCACACACGATTTGTCTGGGTACATAGATCTCAGGGGTGCGTGGGAAGTCACACACGCGATTTGGCAGGGTACGTGGATTTCAGGGGTGCGCGGGAAGTTCCACACGTGATTTGGCCGGGTACATGCGTGGGAATTTCCACACGCGATTTGTCTGGGTACGTGGATCTCAGGGGTGCGTGGGAAGTCTCACACGCGATTTCGCAGGGTACGTGGATTTCAGGGGTACGCGGGAAGTTCCACACGCGATTTGGCCGGGTACGTGCACAGGAATTTCCACAAGCGATTTGTCTGGGTACGTGGATCTCAGGGTTGCGCGGGAAGTCTCACACGCGATTTGGCAGGGTACGTGGATTTCAGGGGTGCGCGGGAAGTTACACACGCGATTTGGCCGGGTACGTGCGTGGGAATTTCCACACGCAATTTGTCTGGGTACGTGGATCTCAGGGGTGCGCAGGAAGTCTCACACGCGATTTGGCAGGGTACGTGGATTTCAGGGGTGCGCGGGAAGTTCCACACGCGATTTGGCCGGGTACGTGCGTGGGAATTTCCACACGCGATTTGTCTGGGTACGTGGATCTCAGGGGTGCGCGGGAAGTCTCACACGCGATTTGGCAGGGTACGTGGATTTCAGGAGTGTGCGGGAAGTACCACACGCGATTTGGCCGGGTACGTGCGCAGGAATTTCCACACGCGACTTGGCTGGGTACGTGGATCTCAGGGGTGCGCGGGAAGTCCCACACGCGATTTGGCAGGGTACGTGCGCGTGAATTTCCACACGCGATTTGGCTGGGTACGTGTATGACAGGGGTACGCGGGAAATTCTACACGCGATTTGGCTGTGTGCTCCCAGGTATTCCCTGTACACCCTCCACGGACCCTGCAGGCAGCTGACACCACAGGGGACTAGCCTGCACACCTGCTCATGTCACCCAGCACCCCCACCCTCCAGCAGTGCAGGGGCAGCCTCCACCAGGCCCCCACTCTGTCTCCCACCACCCCCACCCCCCAGCATCCAGGGGCAGCCTCCACCAGGCCCCCACTCATGTCTCCCACCACCCCCACCCCCCAGCATCCAGGGGCAGCCTCCACTAGGCCCCCACTCATGTCCCCCTGCACCCCCACCCCCCGGCAGTGCAGGGGCACCCTCCACCAGGCCCCCACTCATGTCTCCCACCACCCCCACCCCCCAGCCACCAGGGGCAGCCTCCACCAGGCCCCCACTCATGTCTCCCACTACCCCCACCCCCCAGCATCCAGGGGCACACTCCACCAGGCCCCCACCCATGTCGAGCCAACCACCCCCACCCCCCACCCACCATGGGCAGCCTCTGCCAGGCCCCCACTCATGTCTCCCACCCACCCCCACCCCCCCAGCAGTGTGGGGCACCCTCCATCAGGCTCCCACTCATGTCTCACACCACCCCCACCCTCCCCAGCCACCAGGGGCAGCCTCCACCAGGCCCCCACTCATGTCTCCCGCCACCCCCACCCCCCAGCAGTGCAGGGGCAGCCTCCACCAGGCCCCCACTCATGTCTCCCACCACCCCCACCCCCCAGCCACCAGGGGCAGCCTCCACCAGGCCCCCACTCATGTCCCCTTGCACCCCCACCCCCAGCAGTGATGGGGCAGCTTCCACCAGGACCCCACTCATGTCCCCTTGCACCCCCACCCCCCAGCAGTCATGGGGCACCCTCCACCAGGACCCCACTCATGTCTACCACCAGCCCCACCCCCCAGCCACCATGGGCAGCCCCCACCAGGCCCCCACTCATGTCCAACTCATGTCTCCCACCACCCCCACCCCCCAGCAGTGCAGGGGCACCCTCCACCAGGCCCCCACTCATGTCTCCCACCACCCCCACCCGCCAGCCACCAGGGGCAGCCTCCACCAGGCCCCCACTCATGTCTCCCACCGCCCCCACCCCCCAGCATCCAGGGGCACCCTCCACCAGGCCCCCACACATGTCTCCCACCCCCCCACCCCCCCAGCAGTGTGGGGCACCCTCCACCAGGCTCCCACCCATGTCTAATACCCCCCCACCCTCCAGCCACCATGGGCAGCCCCCACCAGGCCCCCACTCATGTCCAACTCATGTCTCCCACCCACCCCCACCCCCCCAGCAGTGTGGGGCACCCTCCACCAGGCTCCCACCCATGTCTACCACCACCCCCACCCCCCAGCCACCATGGGCAGCCTCCACCAGGCCCCCACTCATGTCTCCCACCACCCCACCCCCCAGCATCCAGGGGCACCCTCCACCAGGCACCCACTCATGTCCCCCTGCACCCCCACCCCCCAGCAGTGCAGGGGCACCTTTACCAGGCCCCCACTCATGTCCCCCTGCACCCCCACACCCCAGCATCCAGGGGCACCCTCCACCAGGCCCCCACTCATGTCTCCCACCACCCCCACCCCCAGCATCCAGGGGGACCCTCCACCAGGCCCCCGCTCATGTCCCCCTGCACCCCCACCCCCCAGCTTCCAGGGGCAGCCTCCACCAGGCCCCCACTCATGTCTCCCACCACCCCCACCCCCCAGCATCCAGGGGCACCCTCCACCAGGCCCCCACTCAAGTCCTCCTGCACCCCCACCCCTCAGCAGTGCAGGGGGACCCTCCACCAGGCCCCCACTCATGTATCCCACCACCCCACCCCCCAGCAGTGCAGGGGCACCCTCCACCAGGCCCCCACTCATGTCCCCATGCACCCCCACCCCCCAGCATCCAGGGGCACCCTCCACCAGGCCCCACTCATGTCCCCCTGCACCCCCACCCCCCAGCAGTGCAGGGGCACCCTCCACCAGGCCCCCACTCATGTTTCCCACCACCCCCACCCCCCAGCATCCAGGGGCACCCTCCACCAGGCCCCCACTCATGTCCAACTCATGTCTCCCACCACCCCAACCCCCCAGCAGTGCAGGGGCACCCTCCACCAGGCCCCCACTCATGTCCCCCTGCACCCCCACCCCCCAGCATCCAGGGGCACCTTCCACCAGGCCCCCACTCATGTCCCCCTGCACCCCCACCCCCCAGCAGTGCAGGGGCACCCTCCACCAGGCCCCCACTCATGTCTCCCACCACCCCCACCCCCCAGCATCCAGGGGCAGCCTCCACCAGGCCCCCACTCATGTCTCCCACCACCCCCACCCCCCAGCATCCAGGGGTACCCTCCACCAGGCCCCCACTCATGTCCCCCTGTACCCCCACCCCCCAACAGTGCAGGGGCACCCTCCATCAGGCCCCCACTCATGTCTCCCACCACCTCCACCCCCCAGCATCCAGGGGCACCCTCCACCAGGCCCCCACTCATGTCTCCCACCACCCCCACCCCCCAGCATCCAGGGGCAGCCTCCACCAGGCCCCCACTCATGTCTCCCACCACCCCCACCCCCCAGCCACCAGGGGCAGCCTCCACCAGGCCCCCACTCATGTCTCCCACCACCCCCACCCCCCAGCAGTACAGGGGCAGCCTCCACCAGGCCCCCACTCATGTCTCCCACCACCCCCACCCCCCAGCATCCAGGGGAACCCTCCACCAGGCCCCCACTCATGTCCCCCTGCACCCCCACTCCCCAGCAGTGCAGGGGCACCCTCCACCAGGCCCCCACTAATGTCCCCCTGCACCCCCACCCCCCAGCAGTGCAGGGGCACCCTCCACCAGGCCCCCACTCATGTCTCCCACCACCCCCACCCCACAGCCACCAGGGGCAGCCTCCACCAGGCCTCCACTCATGTCCCCTTGCACCCCCACCCCCCAGCAGTCATGGGGCAGCCTCCACCAGGCCCCCACTCATGTCCCCCTGCACCCCCACCCCCCAGCAGTGCAGGGGCACCCTCCACCAGGCCCCCACTGATGTCTCCCACCACCCCCACCCCCCAGCATCCAGGGGCAGCCTCCACCAGGCCCCCACTCCTGTCTCCTACCACCCCCACCCCCCAGCATCCAGGGGCACCCTCCATCAGGCCCCCACTCATGTCCCCCTGCACCCCCACCCCCCGGCAGTGCAGGGGCACCCTCCACCAGGCCCCCACTCATGTCTCCCACCACCCCCACCCCCCAGCCACCAGGGGCAGCCTCCACCAGGCCCCCACTCATGTCTCCCACCACCCCCACCCCCCAGCAGTGCAGGGGCACCCTCCACCAGGCACCCACTCATGTCCCCCTGCACCCCCACCCCCCAGCATCCAGGAGCACCCTCCACCAGGCCCCCACTCATGTCTCCCACCACCCCCACCCCCCAGCATCCAGGGGTACCCTCCACCAGGCCCCCACTCATGTCCCCCTGCACCCAGGTCCTCACAATCCCCAATCATGTGCGTCATGGTCAGCCTCCACAGCCAAAAGGCCCTACCAAGTAACCCATTCACCCACATGGAAATGGAAATTACATGTTACACCCCCAATGTTCATAAAGCAAATTAACCCATGTCCGTCACACACAATGGTTGCAAATGAATGGGAAAACACCCAACATGACATGCATGAAACCAATGAGATGATACCACACAGTGAAGTATGAAAACAAAATTGTATTAAAAAGAATTGAATGCAAATGAAATGAAACAAACTACAATGGCAATGAAAAAAAGATAAGCTGCATGTCTGTCCAAAAAAATCAAAACTACAAATCCAAATCCAAAAAAATGTTGTTCAAAGTCACATTAAAAATAAAATCAATTCGAGAGATAAAAATAAATGCAAAGACGATTGCTCCATGGAGAATAAATCAAAAATAAAAAAATAAAACAATCGAATGAAGAACTATGTACAAAACATCCAAGGGTCCATGAGCCCAACTGAACAAAGGAAACCTACAAAAAACCCTAACTAAAATGCAACTATATACAAAAAGTGGAGCAGTGTCCGTCGACTCCAAATCATAAGAAGAAACAAATGAAACCTAAAGCTAAAGAACTATATAAAAAGGCGGCGGGTAAGTCCAGCGGCTCACTCCGTGGTGTTCCGGGCCAGGGCATCATCAAACTCCTCGTCTATGTCCCGGAGGCGGTCCTGTTCATGGCCCCGAGGGTCCGCAGGGACGACGCCATCTGCTCCTTCAACCCCCTGCGGATTGCCTCGAGGCACTCGGCCCGCCTCAGGGCCCTCCGCATGGAGTTCTCTGCCCTGACCATTGTGAGCCGCGCCTCTTCCGCCCGCCGCCGCTCGGCACCTATCTGCCGGCCCAACCGCAGCCACACGGAAGACACTTCCTGTCCTGGGTCCTCCTGCCCTCCAGCCGATGCCTGCCCCTCCGATGTTGATGGCCCAGAGCCATGATGCCTCCCACGTTGACTCTGCTGCTGCCTCCGATGCAACTGCCTCTGCCAGCACGACGGCATCCAGGCTGATGGAATCCACCGACGCCGTCGTGCACGTGCCCTGCCTGATGATGCCGGCACATCCTCCATCTGCTGGGGTACAGTTGCTGTGGTGTCCACCCCTGCTGGACCTCCGACTCCCGACTGTGGCAGGGATGGGATCCCCACCGAGCTGGCTGCATTGGTCAGGGCAGGTCCACAGGGGGCCCTGGTGGCATCTGGGCCGGATGACGGCAAGGAGAACGACCGGCGTATAGCTTCCACAGAGGAGGAGAGGGCCGCCAGATTGGCCGACACATGCAGGAAACCCCCAAACATGGAAGATCCCAATTGGGCCACGTCGGCACGGTGCTCTTCGTGATGATGTGAGTGCTCCTCCCGGGAAGCACGCACGTCATCACGAATTGCACCCGCGCGCATCGCAACCCCAATCAGGACCTTCTCCATACGGACACGGGTCCCCTCGTCCGCAGGTGGAGGGGAGTCAGGTGACATGGACATCCCCTCTACCTGCGGACGGGCCTGGGACGGGGCATCCCTGCTGGTGCATGGTGGTGCACTCACTGGGTCAGGGACAGCGACATGCACAGGACCCTCCACGGTGACCTGTGCTGCCTCCTGCCCCTGCCCCTGGACTGCACCACTTGCACCAGCAGGGATGCCCCCACCAGGCCCCATGTGTGCCTCAGTGGCGGCCTCCTCCTCCTCTGTGGAAACCACCAACCTGGATGGCTCCTCACCGTCTTCCACCATAGCAGGCCCCTGTGGGGGCTCACCCACCCCTTCCGCTGCAGCCGTGGGGCATCCCCGCCGCCTTGCTCCACAGCGCCGTCTCCGCCCTCTTCTTCACTAGCCGCTGCGTAGAGGGAGACATAGAACACAAGCATCAGGGTACTGTTCAATGGTCCCCTAGACAGGAAGCAATAGCAGATGACCACTGTCAAAGTACACTTCCATCATGTCCCTCCACAACACATGGGTCAGTCCAGGCAAAACACACACAGTAACAGGCATGGTGCATGCCATGGACATTTCCATACATGTCCAATGGACTCTTGAAACATACAATGATATGGAACTCACATGCATCATGGGTCATGCCTATCACATGCACACACTTCACCTCAGTCACATCCATCTGGCCTCATACACCCCAAACACAGCGGATACAAGGGTAACTAGGCTGCATCAGTGAATCTGTGCATTGTCACAGACATGTGTCATGCATCCATGGCATTCACAAGTCACAGACACGCAGGTCAGGCACACAGACATGGCTACCATATATGTACCTGGCATCAGCAGCCATCCCTCACCCCCACCCATGTCCAGGAACAGAGACTGGCATGCTCTCATGTGTAAAATCTGCATAGGGCTCCCCATGTGGCATTTAAACACATGCAACAACCATTTGGTCACACATCACTGGTCGCACATGCATTACCATGATGTCCCTGCACACATACATGCATACATGGCCTATGTCACACATACAGGCAAGTATCAGACAACCATCACACCGCAACATGCCCTGTCTCACACAGCAATGCTTGGACACTTACCGCTCAACTCCAGACGGGTCTCCCTCTCAAGGATCTGGGCGTGGAGCGCTGGGCGTACGCGTTCCAGGACCCTCATCTGGATGGAACTCATGCGGCCCTGGCCCCCCTCCACGAGGCGCCGGGCCTTCACGAGGGTCCTGGACCTCAAGTCCTCCCAGCGCTTCTTGATCTTCTGGACGTCGCGGGTTTTCACCCCCTCCGCGTTGATGGCAACCACACAGTCGGCCCAGATCCTCTCCCGTCCTTCCTTGCTGGCGCGGGACGATCCAAAGAGGGCATCATACTGCCCCATGACATGCTCCACCAGGACACCAACTTCGGTGGCAGTGAAGCTGGTGCCCCTCTGCCCCTCTGGCCTGGGGTTGCCACTGGTGCCAGATGTGGAAGTGACTGACATGGCAACCCCAGAGGCAGGAGTGGGTGGGCAACTGGGTCCTGGGGCTGGGCTGTGGAGTGATGTTATCACAGTCGGGAGTCTTCAGTTCCAGCAGGGGTGGACACAGCAACTGGACCCCTGCAGATGGCTGATGTGCAGGCACCAAATGGCAGGGCACGGTGGCAGCAGGCAGGCAGGCAGGCAGCAGCAGCAGATGGCATGTGGGAGGCTGCTCGGGGCACTGGGGGCAGTAATTCGGCCTTCTGGGCAGGAGCGTGGTCTTCCGTGTGTTTTCGCGTGGCCAGCTTGATACGGAGTGATTTGGCACGTGAAAATCCTGCACGTCAGCGTGAAATTCGAGGAAAGGCCCTTAGCGCGTAAGCGCGTCAGCACGCATGCGCGATTCTATTGGACCAAAGGCCCTCAGCGCGTAAGTGCGTCTGTGACGTGACCCGCACGGGTGTTTCCCTCATAGCACGTGATGACGGAGCACACGTGGAAAGACTGCACGTCAGAGTGTCATCGCGTGTAATTGGACAAAAGTGTGCGTACACGCGATTGGCCTATGTACGTGTATTTCAGGGGTGCGCGGGCACTTACACACGCGAGTACATCAGCGCACGTATATACCGGGGTGCGCAGGAATTTCCACACGCTGTTTGCCTGGGTACTGGATTTCAGGGGTGCGCGGGAAGTTTCACACGCTCGCCTACAACACGCGCAAAGAAACACGTACGCCAGTAGGAAGCAGGCATACGTCGACCCGCGACGCATACATTTGCGCGCAAACAAAATAACAAGCTCAGACGCCAGGATGAATATACCGTTCCTAGCAGTAGTGGCCGTGGGCTACCAAAGGAGGAGGAGGAGGATAGTCAGGGCCAGAATATTCACACCCAGAACAAGCCTTTTCGGGATGCCTGATGACCAGGTGTCTGGAAGGTACAGGTTTCCACCACACATAATACTGGACCTGGTGAGTGAGTGGGAGGATGACCTCACATCACCCACCCTGTGCTCCCAAGCACTCAGCCCCCTGGAGAAGGTCCTCAATGTACTGCACTTCTTAGCCACTGGATCATTTCAGCGGACAAGTGCCATAGTGGGTGGGGTGTCACAGGCCACGCAGTCACGCTGCCTACACCAGGTCTTGAACATCATCACTGCACTCCCATCAGTCCGCCGGCACATATACCTGCCCAGAACACCTGCAGAAAGGCATGCTGCCGCCCTGGATTTTTAGGGTGTGTCATGATTCCCCAAAGTGCTAGGTGCCATCGACTGCACCCATGTGGCTCTACGTCCCCCCAGGGCATCTGAGCACATCTATAGGAACCGCAAGCACTGGCATTCCATCAACGTGCAGGTAGTATGTAATGCCAAGGGAATCATCACCTCAGTATATGCCAACTATCCCGGGTCCACCCACGACAGCTTCATTTACCGAATGTCCACCCTAAACCGGGACCTAGAAGCTGGGCGGCATGGCGATACATGGCTGATTGGTGAGTATGAATGCCACTGCACATGTATGCATGTCAGATAATGAGCAAGGTCACAACCCCACCAATGATACAAATCACCACCGCCACAGGGGACAGTGCCTACCCTCTCAGCCCCCACATGATGACGCCAATTCGGAACCCCACCACGCCACCCGAGGTAAGATATAACACAGCCCACATTGCAACCCGGGGCATAGTGGAGCGCACATTCGGAGTGCTTAAGTCACGCTTTCGTTCCCTTGACCGTTCTGGCGGGCAGCAGTTATACGTTCCCCCAGTAGTGTTCAGGATCATAGTGGCAGCATGTGTCCTGCACAACATTGCAACACGCCGGTGCCTGGCCGTGGACATGGTGGTGGCCCCACATCCCCAACCACATGCACGCCCGCTGCGCATGGGAGGGGAAAGGGCACGGGGGAGGCAGCCTGTACACAGCTAGTGGCTAATTACTTCACCTAGAAATCACACCCCTGTGGAGTGCACACTGCCCTGGCACATACCATCTGACAATCAATGATGACTCAACCTGACACGGATCCTGAATGTCTGGAGAATCAACCGTCAAAACCATATCAGCCTGAGATTGTTCACCTGGAAGTGTTACAATGTGTGCATCCCTACCTACACAGACACCACCAATGCAGTTTTGTGAAAAAACACATTCAAGCAGCTAAAATGAATACCCACTTGCAAAATGCAACATGAGGACAGTGCCATGTCACCCAACCCATCCCCAGCACCGCCACACGACACACCGTGCCATGTCATGCTATGTGCAGGTAAACAAAGTAATCCCCACAACATGACACAAGTGTCACAATGTACAGTGTCCCTAATTGAAACTTGCGACACCTGAAATGCTCACAGTAATGCAGGACCAACAACACACTTGAGCAGGTATTTAGCAATAACACTTATCAGCCACTGACCCTCAAAACTACCATTAACATGACATTACGAATGTAAGGAATTAGTAGTCTCACCACCTGGAAATCCCTGCACTCCCACCACTTCCAACTGTACAGAGTTGCCGCCATGTATAGTTGTAGGTGCACTGCTGCCAACATGGACCCCATCTCCAAAGTAGAGGGCCTTGTGTAGACATGAGGAAAGGACCTGCAAATTAGGAGGTAGACACGGATGATGAGTTACACATCAATGCAACATGCAGTGTACAACACAACAGCAATATGCACTAGGAATGTATACACAGTATTGACTAGACTACCCACACATGTAGTGGGAGTCCAATGTCACCATGTACGTCAATGTCACTTGGGCACACCCTTTGCAAGCCCATGGAAACGGGAAGCAGGAGGGGTGTGTGTGACAAAAACCCAAGCATCTGAACCAAATACATGACAAGCCTGCATGTGCCCAGCCACAATGCAGCGTATGCCCACAGGAGCCACGGAAGGCAACACATTGTCCCAGAAAAAGAAAAAAAAAAGAAAAGAAAAATCAAAAATGGCCATTAATGGGCCCGGGGGGGTTGGGAAGGTCACCCAGGAGGTCCGAGGACAGGGTGCACACCAAAACCCACCTGTGTGGATCTTGGGAAAAAAAAACACCTCCATGGGCTCATGGCCCACACGGCTACACTATTGTGGGAGTATCACTGCTGTCGCTATTATCACCCTGCGCAGCTGCATCTGGAGGTGGTTGCACTATGGGAGGCAGCCCACGCAAGGCCCTAGTCTGTTCCTCCATGGCTGCAAGCATGCGGGTGTGGTAGGTCTCGTTCTGGAGGATGAGTGTGCGGAGGTCCCCATGCAACAACTCACGGGATGTCCGGACCTCCGCCCTAGTTGCCTGCATTTCAGCTGAGAGCGTACGGGTGAGACACTCCAGCTGCTGTTCTGTCCTTCGGTTTGTTGAAGCCTCAAGCTCAACAAGAGTCGTCCTGAGGTGAAGGAGCTCCTGCCTCAGGGCTTCCCTGTGGCCCTGGGACTCTATGGAGATGGCTTCCTGCAGAGTCGCCAGTGCCGCCCGCCTGTCCCTGTTGGACGCCAACATGTCCTCCCTGTGTGACTGGCAGATGGAGTTGGTTGCCTGCTGTAGTCGCTCCATCAGCCTTTCGGGGGGGACAATGGAAGTGGCCACCCTATCCATGGCCTGAGCCATCATCTCTGATGATGCTGCCTGTTGGGTTGCCATACCGTAAATGGATTGCTCCCATGCGGTATTGTCAGGTGGCATACGGCCACCACGTCGGCGGGCACCAAACCTGTCTGGGGCAAGGCGAACTGCGCCTTGCTGTGCCGGCACTGCCTGAGGCTGCAGGACTGCATTCCCCCTCTGATCTGCTGGCCCAGGAACAGGATCAGATGTCGCGGAGTGTGACCCTGCATCCGTAACCACCAAAGGCGTAGCTGCCAACACTGACATCCCCATTGAGGGTTCTGACCCTGGTGCAGGTGGGTGGGACAGAACAGAATCCCTCCCAGGAACACTCACCTGCGACGGCACGTAGTTCTCATCATCCGAATCAACACCTGAGTACAGCTCGGGGGAGGTGCAGCCAGAGACACCCCTTGAGAGCACGACCTGCAGCACTTGTGGGTTCTCACCCACCACCACACCACGTCCCTCACTGGTGGTCGGTCGGCCTTCGGACCCCTCCTGGGTCTGCACCATCTCCACAACCCCAGCAGTATCAGGTGCGTCTTCCCCTGCAAAGACATAAAAGAAAACAAATGGAAACAGGCATTAGCACCATGGCACACAATGAGGGCTGAGAAGCAAGAGAACCAGTACTTGATTGACACATGTCCCACATGACTAAAACCCTCCCATGCATGCACCCTCACTGCGTATGAAGGGCAGGCAAATGGCACACACTGATGACACCAAGATGGAAGATGAACACATTTTCTGCATGCTGCCTGCCAGTGGCATCACACATTGGCCTGTGATTGCCAGGTGAAATACACATGCCATCACACAGATGGCATGTACCATTGCTATTGAGCGAAGATGGAGAGGAGGGCAGCACTTATTCATTCAGTCTAGTTCCCGAATGTAATAGCTTTTCTAATTCAAACAGGTCTGATTTTTCACCTGGAGCTGCCCGTCCAAAATGGTCCGATTGCACAGGGACATGTGTGAACAAATGATATCCAGGTAACAAAGTCACTCCACTTTACCATAGCCATGTCAGACATGTGACTACAGGACTGAGAAATGCCTAGTAAAAGTGGTGGAATGCAAACAATCTGCCTGAATGAACAGAGAAAAATAAGCAACAATGTTGTGGCAAGGTGACACTTCAAGAGCAACTGGCGTGCTGTTGGCCTAGATGTCTACTGTTGGCAGAAGGGATACTGCTATGGCCAAATGCTGCTGCGCAGAATGTATTGCATGAAGCACATGGGTGACCCAAACGACTCAGGCGCACACACCCTCACCTGGCACACAAACAGAAGCCCTCACACACACACCATGCACATGGATGACACACACATGCATGTGCACTCACCGGACAATGCCTCATAATCAGGCAGATCTCCCACGCCTTGGATCTGTTCCTCCGTGACGTAGGTCCCAGCGACTGACTCATGTGGAGTGAGTTCCATGTCTTCTACTGGAGACCCACCTCCAGTCACTAGAGTTGCGGCATGACTTGAGGCCAGCTTATTCTTTGCCCCGCGCTTTAGGTCATTCCAGCGCTTATAGCAATCATTGGCTGTGCGCCTCACGATTCCAAGGGCACTTACAATGTCCGCAACGGTCTGCCAGTGTGCCTGGCGTTGTGCAGGTGTGGTCTTGGATCCTGCAACAATGACCATCTCGTTATCATGTGCGGACACATACTCGACAAGTGCATTCAGTTCGGCATCCGTGAAGCTGGGCTTCCTCGACGGGCCGGACTGTGTAGCCGTGTCTGGGGCATCAGCCTGTGCCGGACGAGCACTCTTCCTCTTCCGCTTGGAAGGTGGTGGTGATCCTGAGTGTCCTGCGCCGCTCTGGACACTAGAGGCAGGAGCCCTGTTGGACTCTGTATCAGGAGTGTGGCATTGCACACTCAGCATGGGAGTTGGTGCAGGCATTGGCTCAAGTGTAATGGTGTCAGGGGGAATGTCAGCAGGATGGACTAGGACCAACACTGTCCTGGCTGGGTGTGTGAGAGCTGGGGTGGATGGAGCCGCAGCTGCCCCTGCAGCCTCTCCACCCTGCCTACTTGGGGCAGCAGATGACCTTGCTGCCCCTGATCCACGTGGCTTAATGACATCAACGTGCACCAGTGCACGTGTCATAGGCCTGCTGACCTGGAAGTCAGCCATGGAGTCAGCCAGGTCTGGTGCCACAATGGGCTGGTCCAACAAGGGCTGAGCATGGATGGTGTCAGCCGCATCAGCCTCAACCAGGGGGGGGATTATGGGTGCCCTTGACTGGTCCTCCACACATGGGGGGACAGGGTCACCCTGCAAGTAACGACCACGTCCCCTAACGGATCCACCACGGCCACCACTTGTGGCTCGTCCACCTTTGCCACCCTTACGGAATCCTCGCCTCCCAACCATGGCACTGATGTTAATGTGCGTATGGGAGTGGCTGTAAACTATTGTCCTGGGCAATTGGGGGTCAAAGGGGTTGGGTACCAGATGTTAATTGTACCCTAGTGCTCTAGCAAGGCTGAATGTGACCCCTGGGGAAAGATGACGGGTCACGCAACGCACAGGAAGCCCAAAAAAGGGAGATGACATGCACGCAACCCCTCCTAGACCACGTGTGCGGAAAAAAAAACCTGCACTACGCTGTGGCACCCAGTAACACAAGAATGAACGTATGCGTGTCACACGCAGCCTAGAATGACCTCTGAAGGGGTAGGCTACACACGGGGCAAGCACAGATGTTAGATACGTGCGTGACTCACCGTCTGCCAGGAAAAAGAGCGTGAAAAAGAAGCGCGTTTGGTTGGCAACACCCCCGCCAAAAGAAGATTTGTACGCTGTCTGAGGAGACAGGACAACAGTAGAAGGGAACACTGTTTGAGGGAACAGGCCCAGGAAAACCAGAAAAAGAGAAAAAAGAGAAAAAGCTGTCAGAGGTAACAGGGAGTATGAACTTGAGACGCTGTGAAGTAAATCGTGTGTGAAACGACAAGAAGTACAGAATTCACCCACTCGCTCTTCACGAAAAGCACGTACAAGGAAATGGTGTTCTACACGTACCTTTTATGCAGGCCCACACGTCCAGCGTCACTTACGAGGCGTGTACGCGCTAGGGCCATTTCCACCAATTAGACACTTTGTCACTTCTGCGTGTAGGGCCATTTACACAAATTACACGCTTTGTCACTTCCGCGTGTACGCGCTAAGGCCATTTCCACCAATTACACGCTTTGTCACTTCCTCGTGTACGCGCTAAGGCCATTTCCACCAATTACACGCTTTGTCACTTCTGCGTGTAGGGCCATTTCCACCAATTTCACGCTTTGTCACTTCCGCGTGTACACGCTAAGGCCATTTCCACCAATTACACGTTTTGACACTCGGACGTGTCTTTCATTTTTTTAACACGCAACATTTCCAACGTGTGCCCTATTCAATGTGCACGTGACTTCACAGACGCGCATACGCTGGTGGCCTTTGGGCCAATGAATGTAGAGTGTGCTGACGCGTTTACGCGCTAAGGGCCTTTCCTCGAATTACATGCAGACGTGTGTGATTTTCACGTGCAAAATCACTCTGTATCAAGCTGGCCATGCGTTCACACACGGAAGACCACGCTCCTGCCCAGAAGGCCAAATTACTGCCCCCCAGAGCCCACGTGCTCTGCCATTTGCTGCCTGCACATCAGCCAGGGGTGCTGTTGCTGTGACCACCCCTGCTGGAACTGAAGACTCCCGACTGCTTTTCCATCGCCCCACAGCCCAGCCCCAGGACCCAGTTGCCCACCCACTCCTGCCTCTGGGGTTGCCATGTCGGGCACTGCAACATCTGGCACCAGTGGCAACCCCCGGCCAAGGAGGAAGAGGGGCACCAGCTTCACTGCCACCGAAGTTGGTGTCCTGGTGGAGCATGTCCTGGGGCAGTATGATGCCCTCTTCAGAAGGTTGCGCGCCGACAAGGAAGGCTGGACTCGGATCTGGATGGACATCATGACTGCCATCAACGCGGAGGAGGTGGCAGTCCGCGACTACGAACGTGTCAGGAAGTGCTGGGAGGACTTCAGGTCCAGGACCCTCAACAAGGCCCGGCGCCTCCTGAAGGCAGCGGATGCTAAGGGGCGCCGGGGCCATTTGTCGGAAGATCAGATGAGGGTCCTGGAACGCATATCCCCAGCGCTCCACATCCAGGTCCTTGAGAAGCAGACCCGTCTGGAGTCGAGCGGTAAGTGTACATGCATACTGATTGTAAGCTGTGCGTGTGGTGGTGTGCCAGGAGTGTGCAGGTTGAACATGTATTTTTATGTGGCCAAGTAGGGGGGTGTACAGGGCCGTGAGGGTGACACATGCGAGGGGTCTCATGTGTGACACATGGATGGTGCTTGTGTGTGTGGGCTTGCATGGCACAGGATGTGGAGGAATGATTGTCAGGTGTGACATGGATGTCGATCAAAACACTGCGACAGTTGGCGAAGGTGTACACATGCATGCAAGTTTGGTGTTGTGTGTGCATGTGTAGTGTACTCCCTATGTTGCATGTGATGTGTGGATGACCTTTGGCTGCTCATGCTGTTGTATGTGAATGGATGGTGCTGGCTGTTGCAATATGGCTGTGGTATGGCTCATGTGTGCAAGTTGAAATGACATGTGTGTTGGGGATTGTGATGCCATGTCTGAGGTTTACCAATGCCACTCATGTATAACTGTCATGTGTGTATGAGTCCATTTTACAGTGCCCTGATGCCTGTGTTTTCTTTCTCCCTGTCTGCAGCATCAACTGATGAAGAGGGCGGAGAAGGTGCTGTGGAGCACAGCGGCAGGGGTCGCACCACCAGCCGGAGACGCAAGGCCCGGATCCCCTCCCAGGTTGTGATCTCGTCGGGGAGTGAGGAGTCCGGTGCCGCGTCCCAGGCCGCAGCTGCCGAGGGGAGGTCCAAGAGACGGAGGTTGGAGTTGGACTCCTCGGCAGCAGAAGGGGCAGCTGGGACCCCACAGGGCCCAACGGAGGAAGATGGCATGGAGTCACCCAGGTTGGTGGGGGGTTTGGTGGAGGAGGAGGCCGTGCAAGAGACAGTGGCGGGGTCTGGAGGTGGGGATTCCACTGGTGCTAGTGGTGCAGTGCAGGATCAGGGACAGGAGGCAGCACAGGCCACCGCGGAGGTGCCTGTGTGCAATCCTGTCCCTGCTCCTGTCACTGCATCATCTTGCACCAGCGGGGATGCCTACCTCCAGACCCGTTCTCAGGGAGAGGATTGGCTTACAACACCTGGCCTTCCTCTCCCTGCGGATGTGGCTATCCTGCACCAGGTTGAGCCTGTCCAGGGTGGGGTGGCGTTGCGTCAACGGGCCATGCGAGCTGACCTGCAGTCTTTTCATGATGAGCCTGCACGTTTTCTCGGATGGCTCGTTGACTGCGTTGACCAACTGGGACAGCTCACCCGGGCTGGATTCCTCTGTTTCTTGGACCTTGTTCTGACCCCCTTCTCCACAGAACCCCCTATGCCCCAGTCGTCCTCCATGCCATCTTCCCACCCATGTGTCACCTGGGTGCCCTGTGGAGCTGCCTCCGACCGTGCGGCCAGGCTGGTGGACAACAGATCCCTGCCACAGTCGGGAGTCGGACGTCCAGCAGGGGTGGCCACATCAACGACTGCACCGCAGCTGGAGGAGGATGTGCAGGCACCATCGGACAGGGCACATGGACAGCAGCAGCTGCAGCAGCAGGAGGCTGTAGGTGGGAGCCACGATAGCTCGGGGCCTTCAACATCGGAGGGGCAGGCATCGGCCTGAGGGCAGGAGGACCCTGGACGGGAAGTGTTTTCCGTGTGGCAGAGGTTGGGCCACTCCATAGATGCGGAGCGGCGGCGGGCAGAAGAGGCGCGGCTCACGATGGTCAGGGCGGAGAACTCCATGCGGAGGGCCCTGAGGCGGGCCGAGTGCCTCGAGGCAATCCGCAGGGAGTTGGAGGTGAACATGTCGGCGTCCCTGCGAACCCTCGGGGCCATGGAACAGGACCACCTCCGGGACATAGACGAGGAGTTCGATGATGCCCTGGCCCGGAACACCACTAAGTGAGCCACTGGACTGGCCCGCCGCCATTGTATATAGTTATTTAGTGATAGGTTTCCTTTGTAGTTTATTTTTATTTGGAGTCGACGGACACTGCTCCATCTTTTGTATATAGTTCCATTTTAGATAGGTTTTTTGGTAGGTTTCATTTCTTCTCTTGGGATGATGGACCCTGAATACTTTGTACATAGTTGGACTTGGATTTGGATATTTTTTTTACTATGAATATTTTTTCCCATGGAGCAATGGTTTTCTTTTTCTTTTTTCCCTTCATTTCCTTTTCATGGACTTGAACTTTGGAAGATATTTTTTTGGATTATCATTTATTGATTTAAATTTGAAAAGGGACAGCCAGCTTAATTTTGTAATTTTTTTACTTGTGTATTTTGGTTAATTTTGATTGCCATTGCTGTTGTTTTTAATACATTATTTGGATTTTTTCATTCTTCAATGTGTGGTTTCATCTAATTGTTTTCATGCATGTCATGATATGGGTTTTCAGGTTCACTTGCAACCATTGTGTGTGTGTGAGACACATGTGTTGATTTACATTGTTTCCATTGGAGTAGTATCATGGGCACATGTAATACTTGGTTGTGTCTTTGGGCTGTGGTGGCTGGCCACGAGGCACATGCTTGAGGATTGTCAGGGCCTGTGGGCAGGGGGACATGAGTGGGGGCCTGGCGGAGGCTGCCCATGGTGGGTGGGGGGTGTGGGTGGTGGGAGACATGGGTGGGGGCCTGGTGGAGGGTGCCCCTGCACTGCTGGGGGGGTGGGGGTGGTGGGAGACATGAGTGGGGGCCTGGAGGGGGCTGCCCATGGTGGCTGGGGGTGGAGGGGTGGTAGACACGGGTGGGAGCCTGGTGGAGGGTGCCCCTGCACTGCTGGGGGGTGGGGGTGGGTGGGAGACATGAGTGGGGGCCTGGCGGAGGGTGCCCCACACTGCTGGGGGGGTGGGGGTGGTGGGAGACATGAGTGGGGGCCTGGCGGAGGGTGCCCCTGCACTGCTGGGGGGTGGGGGTGGGTGGGAGAAATGAGTGGGGGCCTGGTGGAGGGTGCCCCACTCTGCTGGGGGGGGTGGGGGTGGTGGGAGACATGAGTGGGGGCCTGGTGGAGGGTGCCCCACACTGCTGGGGGGTGGGGGTGGTGGGAGACATGAGTGGGGGCCTGGTGGAGGGTGACCCTGGATGCTGAGGGGTGGGGGTTGTGGGAGACATGAGTGGGGGCCTGGCGGAGGCTGCCCATGGTGGGTGGGGGTGGTGGGAGACATGGGTAGGGGCCTGGTGGAGGGTGCCCCACACTGCTGGGGGGGTGGGGTGGTGGGAGACATGAGTGGGGGCCTGGCGGAGGCTGCCCATGGTGGGTGGGGGTGGGGGTGGTGGGAGACATGGGTGGGGGCCTGGTGGAGGGTGCCCCACACTGCTGGGGGGGTGGGGGTGGTGGGAGACATGAGTGGGGGCCTGGCGGAGGGTGCCCCTGCACTGCTGGGGGGTGGGGGTGGGTGGGAGACATGAGTGGGGGCCTGGTGGAGGGTGCCCCACACTGCTGGGGGGTGGGGTTGGTGGGATACATGAGTGGGGGCCTGGTGGGGGCTGCCCATGGTGGCTGGGGGGTGGGGGGGTGGTAGACATGGGTGGGAGCCTGGTGGGGGCTGCCCCTGCACTGCTGGGGGGTGGGGGTGGGTGGGAGACATGAGTGGGGGCCTGATGGGGGCTGCCCATGGAGGCTGAGGGGTGTGGGGGGGTGGTAGACACGGGTGGGAGCCTGGTGGAGGGTGCCCCTGCACTGCTGGGGGGTGGGGGTGGGTGGGAGACATGAGTGGGGGCCTGGTGGAGGGTGCCCCACACTGCTGGGGGGTGGGAGTGGTGGGAGACATGAGTGGGGGCCTGGCGGAGGGTGCCCCTGCACTGCTGGGGGGTGGGGGTGGGTGGGAGACATGAGTGGGGGCCTGGTGGAGGGTGCCCCACACTGCTGGGGGGGTGGGGGTGGTGGGAGACATGAGTGGGGGCCTGGTGGAGGGTGCCCCTGGATGCTGGGGGGTGGGGGTGGTGGGAGACATAAGTGGGGGCCTGGCGGAGGGTGCCCCTGGATGCTGGGGGGTGGGGGTGGTGGGAGACATGAGTCGGGGCCTGGCGGGGGCTGCCCATGGTGGCTGGGGGGTAGGGGGGTGGTAGACACAGGTGGGAGCCTGGTGGAGGGTGCCCCTGCACTGCTGTGGGGTGGGGGTGGGAGGGAGACATGAGTGGGGGCCTGGTGGAGGGTGCCCCACACTGCTGGGGGGGTGGGGGTGGTGATAGACATGAGTGGGGGCCTGGTGGAGGGTGCCCCTGCACTGCTGGGGGGTGGGGGTGGTGGGAGACATGAGTGGGGGCCTGGCGGAGGGTGCCCCTGGATGCTGAGGGGTGGGGGTGGTGGGAGACCTGAGTGGGGGCCTGGCGGGGGCTGCCCATGGTGGCTGTGGGGTGGGGGGTGGTAGACACGGGTGGGAGCCTGTTGGAGGGTGCCCCTGCACTGCTGGGGGGTGGGGGTGGGTGGGAGACATGGGTGGGGGCCTGGTGGAGGGTGCCCCACACTGCTGGGGGGGTGGGGTGGTGGGAGACATGAATGGGGGCCTGGCGGAGGGTGCCCCACACTGCTGGGTGGTGGGGGTGGTGGGAGACATGAGTGTGGGCCTGGCGGAGGCTGCCCATGGTGGCTGGGGGGTGGGGGTGGTGGTAGACATGGGTGGGAGCCTGGTGGACAGTGCCCCACACTGCTGGGGGGTGGGGGTGGGTGGGAGACATGAGTGGGGGCCTGGCGGGGGCTGCCCATGGTGGCTGGGGGGCAGGGGGGTGGTAGACACGGGTGGGAGCCTGGTGGAGGGTGCCCCTGCACTGCTGGAGGGTGGGGGTGGGTGGGAGACATCAGTGGGGGCCTGTGGAGGGTGCCCCACACTGCTGGGGGGTGGGGGTGGTGGGAGACATGAGTGGGGGCCTGGCGGAGGGTGCCCCTGCACTGCTGGGGGGTCAGGGTGGGTGGGAGACATGAGTGGGGGCCTGGTGGAGGGTGCCCCACACAGCTGGGGGGTGAGGGAGATGGGAGACATGAGTGGGGGCCTGGTGGTGGGTGCCGCTGGATGCTGGGGGGGTGGGGGTGGTGGGAGACATGAGTGGGGGCCTGGCGGAGGGTGCCCCTGGATGCTGGGGGGAGGGGGTGGTGGGAGACATGAGTGGGGGCCTGGCGGGGGCTGCCCATGATGGCTGGGGGTCGGGGGGTGGTATACACGGGTGGGAGCCTGGTGGAGGGTGCCCCTGCACTGCTGGGGGGTGGGGTGGGTGGGAGACATGAGTGGGGTCCTGGTGGAGGGTGCCCCACACTGCTGGGGGGTAGGGGTGGTGGGAGACATGAGTGGGGGCCTGGCGGAGGCTGCCCATGGTGGGTGGGGGGTGGGGGTGGTGGGAGACATGGGTGGGGGCCTGGTGGAGGGTGCCCCTGCACTGCTGGGGGGTGGGGGTGGTGGGAGACATGAGTGGGGGCCTGGTGGAGGGTGCCCCACACTGCTGGGGGGTGGGAGACACGAGCAGGTGTGCAGGGTAGTCCCCTGTTTTGTGGGCTGCCTGCAGGGGCCGTGGAGGGTGTACAGGAAACATCTGTGAGGACCCACCCAGCCTAATCGCGTGTGTAACTTCCTGCGTACCCCTGTAATACACGTACCTAGCCAAATCGCGTGTGATAATTCCCGCGCACCCCTGTAATACACGTACCCAGCCAAATCGCATGTGATTATTCCCGCGCACCCCTCTAATACACGTACCCTGGCTAATCGCGTGTAAAACTTCACGCGTACCCCTGTCATACACGTACCCTGGCTAATCGCATGTAATACTTCCCGCGTACCCCTGATATGAACATTACCCGCATTGCGTTCCTTGTTTGGCAGCCCTGTAAACTGGTCCAGGGTTGGCGCAGCCCTTTGCGATGATTTAGCGATTTTGATGGCTTTTCCTTGCGCGAGGGCGTTCTTGGGGGCGTTACTGGCGCTGCTGCAGGGTCGCTGCGATACTCTGCGCCACGGCTGGTTTGGGAGCCTGAAATCCATGAATACGCTGTGCGCGGAAATCGGTTTTGGCGCACGCGCCTGGCGCAGACAATCGCACGCGGACACTCTGCGCCAGCCGCTTGCGACACTTTTCTGCGAAATTCTATGAATTACCCTGTAAATAGTTTAGAAAATTCTATCTCAAATACAGCTGACTTAGAAAAGATATTAAAATTATTAATGGAGCACTGGGTAGAGTTGTTGGCTTTCAAACATACCCACGTGACAACAAATTTCAGTTTGTCAATATTCTCTTTGACAAACTTTCAGAAGTAAAAAGAATAGGACGCTCAACAGCTCGATTCCTTCTCGTCAAAGACATGTATGTACGCAGAGAAAAATGTTCTCTAACTCTTGCATACGCAGTGACCATTCATAAAACACAAGGTCTTACCCTAGACAAAGCAATGATAGACATTGGTGACACAGTCTTTAAAGAAGGCAAGAGCTACGTAGCACTATCACGCTTACGTACACTTGACGGTCTATTTCTAATCAACTTTGATGCAAGTAAAGTAAACGCTGATATTCCACAACAGGATGTCACTGCAAATCCTCCAAAGAGAGTAAAAGAAACTAAAACTTCATCAAGTACCGCAAACATAAAAGAACCCATAAGGGAAAGTAAACCAGGTACTTCGTCAAAGAAGGAAGACAAACTAAAAAAAGAATCAATCAGATACAGAACTACCTGGTCCATTTAAACTCTCAGATACAGTTGGAGTAAGTTGCTACGCAAATGTAGCAATGAATATTCTATTTCAATTGCCACCAATTGTTGACAACATTTACTTACACAGTACAGACCAATTGTGTTTGCAAATGTTAGTACTTCATAGAAATGCAACAAATAATCCTGATAACACGTATAGTGTTTATGGAATAAGACAACAATTGGACTACTGTGCTGGAATGGTGAAATTCACTATAAACTCACAGGAAGATCCACAAGAATTTCTAGTGTACTTACTACAAGTACTGGAAAATAAAAACATACCTATAAATGAAATCTTCCAGATTTCATACATGTGGAAAGATACATGCACTCTCTGCAACAATATGACACAAGAGCAAATCCGCAATGAACGCTTTGTATATATATCAATACCTAATTGTGAATCCATTCCATTTCAGCATCTTGTGCAAAATGCAAACCATGGTAGATTATGTACTACCTACAATTCGGATAATCGCTCCACCTTACTTATACAAACACATAGGGCCTAGTGCAACCCTGGCGTTGGACCATGGTGCTATTAGCACCATGGTCCATGCCGGATTCCGCCATGGTGGATGGCGGGTTTACCGCCCCATTCCAAGGTTGGCGGGGGGGTAAATCCCGATTCACAATGGCCCCTTCCCCATTCCCATTTTTGGCCCATAGGGCTCAATGGGAATGGGGAAGGCGCTAATTACGGCACCGTAAATTACGGTGCCGTAATTAGCACCAAGGGCCCTTAGCGGGTTGGACTTTAACGCCTGCAAAAAGCAGGCGTTAAAGTGTGAATCTGGCGTTAAGGGTTTAACGGCGCTGCAGCCTTTTACGGCGCCGTTAACCCCTTAACGCCAGGGTTGTAATGAGGCCCATAGTAAATACGTAATAGTAATGCTTCTACGTTACAATGCAGATGGTACCAAAAACAACTGTAAGCTGACTGGATTTACATATGGTCAAGTATCACTTGGTAAGAAAACCTTCACAACAATAGGTATAATCTACAACGCAGGAGCCACAACCAATTCAGGTCACTACACCGCATATATAAAAAAGAAATGTGGATGGTTTGAATGTAATGATAGTACCTTTACTTACTCTAAAGCAGAGATTACCAGCACATCTTTCAAACGCTTATTTAATGTTCTTAAAACCAAAATGTATTAACTAAACTGTACTTAAACCTTAACTAAACTTGTAGTAAAAAAATATAAACTGTTAGAATATTCCAAAAGGTATCTAACTGGCCAAAGATTCTACAACAACTAATCAGATAAATGAACACCGCTAAATTAGAGCAGAAAATAGATTGTTAGAATACACCAACTGGTATATAACTAACCCTAAATTTTACAATATTCAAACAGATAAATGATATATTACTGCTACAAAAAACTGCAACAAGCCAATGTATATAGCATTAGCCAGAAACAACAAGTGAACACTGAAAACAAACAAAAAAATAAACTGTAGCATAACTGAAAAAGTGTTTTTTTTTTTAATCCAACATGGATTTTTTTTTCTCCCACAGATCCAATGATTTTAGAAACAAACACAGAAACTGTGCAAATTGCACAGTAATCTAATTTGTAATGTACTAAATATGAGTTGATTATTCAATGTAGTAAGTCGTTACAAAATACCAATACTAACATGATCTTTTATTTTATCACAGAAATGAACAAGAAATACATGTACTCCAGTTACTAAACCAAACAGTAAGTATATTATAATAAGTACAACCATCGCAGCATATCACACCCATACAGGCTTATAACTTTGTTCCTTATAAATTTGCTTTTGGATCCCAAAGTTATAAGCCACTATGAGTGTGATATGCTGCGGTGGGTGTGGCCAGGGAATAGAGTCTTGGGTGCATGGCCAGAGTCAAACATTTTAACTATGGCTTATGGGAACTTTTAATGTCCGCGGACATAATGAGTGTTCTTAGAACACTTTCAACTTGCCAACGAACAATACGGACAGTGTCCTCAGGACACCACCATTTTTTTTATTTACGAACATTTCAGGACACCGCAAGTGTTCTTAGAACACATTCAACTTGCCAGCGAACAATACGGACAGCGTCCTCAAGACACCCCCATTTTGATTATTTACGAACATTTCAGGACACCGCGAGTGCTCTTAGAACACTTTCAACTTGCCAGCGAACAAAACGGACAGCGTCCTCAAGACACCCCCATTTTGATTATTTATGAACATTTCAGGACACCGCGAGTGCTCTTAGAACACTTTCAACTTGCCAGCGAACAAAACGGACAGCGTCCTCAGGACACCCCCATTTTGATTATTTACGAACATTTCAGGACACTGCGAGTGTTCTTAGAACACTTTCAACTTGCCAGCGAACAATACGGACAGCGTCCTCAGGACACCCCCATTTTGTTAATTTGCAAACATTTCAGGACACGGCGAGTGTTCTTAGAACACATTCAACTTGCCAGCGAACAATACGGACAGCGTCCTCAGGACACCCCCATTTTCTTTATATGTGAACATTTCAGGACACCGCAAGTGTTCTTAGAAATCATTCAACTTGCCAGCGAACAATACGGACAGCGTCCTCAGGACACCCCCATTTTTGTTAATTTGCGAACATTTCAGGACACGGCGAGTCTTAGAACACATTCAACTTGCCAGCGAATAATACGGACACCGTCCTCAGGACTCACCCATTTTGTTTATTTGTGAACATTTCAGGACACCACGAGTGTTCTTAGAACACATTCAACTTGCCAGCGAACAATACGGACAGCGTCCTCAGGACACCCCCATTTTGTTAATTTACGAACATTTCAGGACACCGCGAGTGTTCTTAGGACACATTCAACTTGTCACCGAACATTACGGACAGCGTCCTCAGGACACCCCCATTTTGTTTATTTACGTACATTTCAGGACACTGCGAGTGTTCTTAGAACACATTCAACTTGCCAGCGAACAATACGGACACCGTCCTCAGAACACCCCCATTTTGTTTATTTACGAACATTTCAGGACACTGCAAGTGTTCTTAGAACACATTCAACTTGCCAGCGAACAATACGGACAGCGTCCGCAGGACACCCCCATTTTGTTTATTTGCGAACATTTCAGGACACCGCGAGTGTTCTTAGAACACATTCAACTTTCCAGCGAACAATATAGACAGCGTCCTCAGGACACCCCCATTTTGTTTATTTAGAACATTTCAGAACAGCCGTATTGTCCGTAGACAAATCGAACACAACAAAAGGGTCTACCACATAAAAAAATACAACATTTAACCTATCTCATAATCTCCTACCCTCCCCAAAAACTCTTACACACCAACACACTCTACTAAATACAATTTTTAAACCAAGTTTCACCGCGCTGTCCGCGGACGTCCGCGAATCCAAGATGGCAGGCGCTACTGAAAATCTGACGCGCTTCACGCTCTACGCCGTCCAATCAGCGAACACGTTGCATGTCCGCAGACATCACGCAAGCCGATTGGCTAATCAGAACACAGTCTGCTGAGCGAACAGGGGAGTGTGTCCGCGGACCGAACACAGATATCACTAATTTTTTGCGACCTACTTTTTGGTCATTTTAAAAAAAAACTACTGGACGGATTTTCACCAAATCTGCAAAAGCACGCTTTCAGGACTAAGCCGCTACTCCTGGTCCAAATTTGGTGAAAATCCGTCCAGCGGTTTGGGCTGTAGGCGCAAGCAATTTTTTTCCCCATTCAGTCTATGGGAAAAAAATAAGTTTTGGGACCCCCCTTATAACTTTGCCCCCCCTAGCCGAATCCTCGCCAAACATTGCAAAATAATTCAGAGTGGGCAATATACTTTTTTTTGCAAAGTTTGATGAGGATTCGTCCAGGGGGAGCGAAGTTATAAACCGCCCAAAAGTGCTCTTCCTATGGAAACAGCAACTTAACCATAACTACACGGCCACTACCGTGGCCATGTTATATATATATATTCAATGAAAAAACTTTGTTAAATGGATGTTATGGTTAAGTTGCGCTACTAAAAACCTATGAAATTCAGTGAAAAAACTTTGTTAAAGGGACGTTATGGTTCCAAGTAAAACTGAAAAACCCTTGAAAATCGCCAGTTACGGTAAGCGAAGCAACCATAACTTGCGCCACCACCGTGCACTAAGACTAACACCCACGACATCAAAGATGACATCACAAATGTCATTGATGACATCACTGATGACATCACATGTCTGGCTCACTCTTTTTTCTTTTGCTGACATATCTAGGCCACATGGTTTTCTTCAGTAACAGTCAGAAACTAAAAATTTTATTTTGTTTGTAGACGTATCCTTAAAGTAGGTTCTTACAGTAACAGGGGAGACACGTGGGCGTGAGCGATGGTGGGGGGAACAGGGGAGACACATGGGCATGAGCAAGGGGTGGGGGGGATCAGGGCACACACGGGGCATGAGCAGGGTGTGGGGGAACAGGGGACACAGGGCATGTGCAGGGGGCGGGGGGGAACAGGGAAGACACGGGGCATGAGTGGGGGTGGGAGGGAACAGGGGAGACACAGGGCATGAGCGGGGGGTGGGGGGTACAGGAGGTAGACACAGGGCATGAGCGGGGGGTGTGGGGAACAGGAGGGAGACACAGGGCATGAGCGCTGGTGTGGGGTAACAGGAGGGAGACACAGGGCATGAGCGGGGTCGGGGGGAAACACGAGGGAGACACGGGGCATGAGCGGGGGGTGGGGCAACAGGAGACACACGGGGCATGAACGGGGGTGGGGGGAACAGGGCACACACGGGGCATGCACAGGGGGTGGGGGAAAAGGAGGGAGACACAGGGCATGATCAGAGGGTGGGGGAACAGGAGGGAGACGCAGGGCCATGAGCGGGGGGTGGAGGGGAGCAGGGGAGATACGTGTGCATGAGCAGGGGTGGGGGGAACAGGGGAGACACGTGGGCATGAGTGGGAGTTGGGGGGAACAGGGCACACACGGGGGCATGCGCAGGGGGTGGGGGGAGAAGGACGGAGACACAGGGCATGAGCAGAGGGTGGGGGAACAGGAGGGAGACACAGGGCCATGAGCGGTGGGTGGAGGGGAACAGGGGAGATACGTGGGCATGAGCGGGGGTGGGAGGGAACAGGGGAGACACGTGGGCATGAGCGAGGGGTCGGGCGAACAGGGGAGACACGTGGGCATGAGCGGTGGGTGGGGGGAAATGGAGGGGACACGTGGGCATGAGTAGGGGGTGGGGTGGAACAGGGGAGACACGGGCCATGAGCGGGAGTTGTAGGGAAAAAGGAGGGAGACATGGGGCATGAGCGGGGGGCGGGAGGGAACAGGGGAGACATGTGGGAATGAGCAGGGGGTGAGGGGGAACAGGGCAGACACGGGGTATGAGCAGGGGGTGGGGGGAAAAGGAGGGAGACACGGGGCATGAGCGGGGGGTGATGGAAACAGGGAAAACACATGGCATGGGTGGGAGGAGCGGGAGGGAGACAACAGGAATGAGAGGGGGATGGGGTAACAGGGGAGACAAGGGGCATGAGCGTGGGGTGGGGGGAAAAGGAGGGAGAAACGGGGCATGAGCAGAGGGTGGGGGGGAACAAGAGAGAGACAGGGGCCATGAGCATAGGGTGGGGGGAACAGTAGGGAGACATGGGGCATGAGCGGGGGGTGGGGGGAACAAGAAAGACACGTGGTAATGAGCGGGGGGTGGGGGGAACAGGGGAGACACGTGGGCATGAGCGGGGATTGGGGGAACAGTGCACACACGGGGCATGAGCAGGGGGTGGGGGGCACAAGGGAGACACGTGGCATGAGCGGGGGGTGGGGGGAACAGGGGAGACATGTGGGCATGAGCGGGGGTGGGGAGAACTGGAGAGACACGTGGGCATGAGCGGGGGGTGAGGGGGAACAGGGCACACACAGGGCATGAGCAGGGGTGGGGGGGAACAGGGCACACACGGGGCCTGAGCGGGGGGTGAGGGGGAACAAGGGAGACAAGGGGCATGAGCGGGGGTGAGGGGAACAGGGGAGACACAGGGCATGAGCGGGGTGTGGGGGAGAACAGGGGAGACACGTGGGCGTGAGCGGGGTTGGGGGGAATAGGCGAGACACATGGGCATGAGCAGGGGGTGGGGGGAACAGGGCACACACGGGGCATGAGCGGGGGGTGGGGGGAACAGGGCAGATACTGGGCATGAGCGGGGGGTAGGGAGTACAGGAGGGAGACACGGGGCATGAGCGGGGGGTGGGGGTACAGGAGGGAGACACGGGGCATGAGCGGGGGGTGGGGGGAACAAGAGAGAGACATGGGGCATGAGCGGGAGGTGGGGGGACAGGAGGGAGACACGGGGCATGAGCGGGGGGTGGGGGGGTAACACAAGGGAAACACGGGGCATGAGCAGGGGGTGGGGGTAACACAAGGGAAACATGGGGCATGAGCGGATTGTGAGGGGAAAAACAAGGGAGACACGGGGCATGAGCAGGGGGTGGGGGGAACAGGGGAGACACGGCACATGAGCGGGGGGTGGGGGGAAACATGAGGGAGATATGGGGCATGAGTGGGGGGTGGGGGGAACTGGAGTGAGACACGGGGCATGAGCGGGGGGTGGGGGGTAGCACGAGGGAAAAACGGGGCATGAGCGGGGGGTGGGGGGAACAGGGCAGACACGGAGCATGAGCGGGGGGTGTGGGGGCACAGGGCAGACACAGGGCATGAGCAGGGGGTGGGGGGGTAGAGGAGGGAGACACGGACCATGAGTGGGATGGGGAGAACAGTAGGGAGACACGGGGCATGAGCGGGGGGGTGGGGGAACAGTGGAGACAAGGGGCATGAGTGGGGGGTGGGGGGAACAGTGGAGACACAGAGCTTGAGCAGGGGGTGGGGGGTAACAGGGGAGACACAGGGCATGAGCGGGGGGTAGGAGGAACAGAAGCGAGACACGGGGCATGAGCAGGGGGTGGGGGTAACACGAGGGAAACAAGGGGCATGAGCTGGAGGTGGGGGGAAACACGAGGGAGACACGGGGCATGAGCTGGGGTGGGGGGCAATAGGAGACACTGGGCATGAGCAGGGGGTGGGGGGGAACAGGGCAGATACTGGGCATGAGCGGGGGGTAGGGAGTACAGGAGGGAGACACGGGGCATGAGCGGGGGGTGGGGGTACAGGAGGGAGACACGGGGCATGAGCGGGGGGTGGGGGGAACAAGAGAGAGACATGGGGCATGAGCGGGAGGTGGGGGGACAGGAGGGAGACACGGGGCATGAGCGGGGGTGGAGGGGTAACACAAGGGAAACATGGGGCATGAGCGGATGGTGAGGGGAAAAAAAAAGGGAGACACAGGGCATGAGAGGGGGGTGGGGGGCAACAGGAGACATACGGGGCATGAGCGGGGGTGGGGGGTACATGAGGAAGACACGGGGCATGAGTGGGGGGTGGAGGGCAACAGGAGACACACGGGACATGAGCGGGGGTGGAGGGCAACAGGAGACACACGGGGCATGAGCGGGGGTGGGGGGCAACAGGAGACACACGGGCATGAGCGGGGGGTGGGGGGTAGACGAGGAAGACATGGGGCATGAGAGGGGGTGGGGGGAACTCGAGGGAGACATGGGGCATGAGCAGGGGGTGGGGGGTAACACGAGGGAAACAGGGCATGAGTGGGGGGTGGGGGGAGACACGGGGAATGAGCGGGGGGTGGAGGGCAACAGGAGACACACGTGGCATGAGCAGGGGGGTGGGGGTAACACGAGGGAAACACAGGGCATGAGCGGAGGGTGGGGGGTAACATGAGGGAAACACGGGGCATGAAAGGGGGGTGGGGGAACACCACGAGTGACACACAGGGCATGAGCAGGGGATGGGGGGCAACAGGAGACACATGGGGCATGAGCAGGGGGTGGGGGAAACACGAGGGAGATACAGGGCATGAGCGGGGGGTGGAGAGAACACGAGGAAGATGCGGGACATGAGCGGGGGAAGGGGGAACACGAGGGAGACACAGGGCATGAGCAGGAGGGGGGGGTACAGGAGGGAGACACAGTGCATGACGGGGGGTGGGGGGGCTCAGGTGGGAGACACGGGGCATGAGCGGGGGTTGGGGGGAACATGAGGGAGACACAAGGCATGAGCGGGGGGTGGGGGGAACACGAGGGAGACATGGGGCATGAGCAGGGGGTTGGGGGGTAATACGAGGAAGATACGGGGCATGAGCGGGGGTAGGGGGTAACACGAGGGTGGCATGGGGCATGAGCGGGGGGTGGGGTGGAACAGGGGAGACATGGGGCATGAGCGTGGGGTGGGGGGAACAGAGGAAACACAGGGCATGAGCGGGGCGTGGGGGGTAACACAAGGGAGACACAGGGCATGAGCGGGGGTGGGGGGAACAGGGCAGATACTGGACATAAGCAGGGGTGGGGGGTACAGGAGGGAGACACGGGGCATGAGCGGGCGGTGGGGCGTACAGGAGGGAGACACGTGGCATGAGCGGGGGTGGGGGGAGCAAGAGAGAGACACGGGGCATGAGCAGGGGGTGGGGGGAAACAGGAGACACACTGGGCATGAGCCGGGATTGGGGGGAACAGGGCAGATACTGGGCATGAGCGGGGCATGGGGGTACAGGAAGGAGACACCTGGCATGAGCGGGGTATGGGGGTGCAGGAGGGAGACACAGGGCATGATCATGGGGTGGGGGGAACAAGAGAGAGACACGGGCATGAGCAGGGGGTGGGGGGAACAGGATGGAGACACAGGGCATGAGCGGGGGTTGGGGGTTACACAAGGGAAACACGGGGCATGAACGGGGGTTGGGGGGAAACACGAGGGAGACAGGGTATGAGCGGGGGGTGGGGGGCAACAGGAGACACACGGGGCATGAGCGGGGGTCGGGGGGTGGGGGGAAAACAGGGCAAATGCTGGGCATGAGCAGGGGGTACAGGAGGGAGACATGGGGCATGAGCGGGGGTGGGGGGTACAGGAGCGAGACACGGGGCATGAGCGGGGGGTGGGGGAACAAGAGAGAGACACGGGCATGAGCGGGGGGTGGGGAGAACATGAGGGAGACACAGGGCATGAGCAGGGGGTAACACAAGGGAATTACAGGGCATGAGCGGGGGGTGGGGGGAAACACAAGGGAGACACGGGGCATGAGCGGGGGTTGGGGGGTACATGAGGAAGACATGGGGCATGAGCAGGGAGTGGGGGGCAACAGGAGACACACAGGGCATGAGCGGGGGCGGGGGGTACATGAGGAAGACATGGGGCATGAGCGGGGGTGGGGGGACACGAGGGAGACACGGGGCATGAGCGGGGGGTGGGGGGTAACACGAGGGAAACAGGGCATGAGTGGGGGGAACACAGGGAGACACGGGGCATGAAACGGGGGTGGGGGGAACACCACAAGGGACACACGGGGCATGAGCAGGGGGTGGGGGGTAACAGGAGACACATGGGGCATTAGCGGGGGGTGGGGAGAAACACGAGGGAGACACAGGGCATGAGCGAGGGGTGGAGAGAACATGAGGAAGACATGGGGCATGAGCGGGAGGTGGGGGGACAGGAGGGAGACACGGGGCATGAGCGGGGGGTGGGGGGGTAACACAAGGGAAACACGGGGCATGAGCAGGGGGTGGGGGTAACACAAGGGAAACATGGGGCATGAGCGGATTGTGAGGGGAAAAACAAGGGAGACACGGGGCATGAGCAGGGGGTGGGGGGAACAGGGGAGACACGGCACATGAGCGGGGGGTGGGGGGAAACATGAGGGAGATATGGGGCATGAGTGGGGGGTGGGGGGAACTGGAGTGAGACACGGGGCATGAGCGGGGCGTGGGGGGTAGCACGACGGAAAAACGGGGCATGAGCGGGGGGTGGGGGGAACAGGGCAGACACGGAGCATGAGCGGGGGGTGTGGGGGCACAGGGCAGACACAGGGCATAAGCAGGGGGTGGGGGGGTAGAGGAGGGAGACACGGACCATGAGTGGGATGGGGAGAACAGTAGGGAGACACGGGGCATGAGCGGGGGGGTGGGGGAACAGTGGAGACAAGGGGCATGAGTGGGGGGTGGGGGGAACAGTGGAGACACAGAGCTTGAGCAGGGGGTGGGGGGTAACAGGGGAGACACAGGGCATGAGCGGGGGGTAGGAGGAACAGAAGCGAGACACGGGGCATGAGCAGGGGGTGGGGGTAACACGAGGGAAACAAGGGGCATGAGCTGGAGGTGGGGGGAAACACGAGGGAGACACGGGGCATGAGCTGGGGTGGGGGGCAATAGGAGACACTGGGCATGAGCAGGGGGTGGGGGGGAACAGGGCAGATACTGGGCATGAGCGGGGGGTAGGGAGTACAGGAGGGAGACACGGGGCATGAGCGGGGGGTGGGGGTACAGGAGGGAGACACGGGGCATGAGCGGGGGGTGGGGGGAACAAGAGAGAGACATGGGGCATGAGCGGGAGGTGGGGGGACAGGAGGGAGACACGGGGCATGAGCGGGGGTGGAGGGGTAACACAAGGGAAACATGGGGCATGAGCGGATGGTGAGGGGAAAAAAAAAGGGAGACACAGGGCATGAGAGGGGGGTGGGGGGCAACAGGAGACATACGGGGCATGAGCGGGGGTGGGGGGTACATGAGGAAGACACGGGGCATGAGTGGGGGGTGGAGGGCAACAGGAGACACACGGGACATGAGCGGGGGTGGAGGGCAACAGGAGACACACGGGGCATGAGCGGGGGTGGGGGGCAACAGGAGACACACGGGCATGAGCGGGGGGTGGGGGGTAGACGAGGAAGACATGGGGCATGAGCGGGGGTGGGGGGAACTCGAGGGAGACATGGGGCATGAGCAGGGGGTGGGGGGTAACACGAGGGAAACAGGGAATGAGTGGGGGGTGGGGGGAGACACGGGGAATGAGCGGGGGGTGGAGGGCAACAGGAGACACACGTGGCATGAGCAGGGGGGTGGGGGTAACACGAGGGAAACACAGGGCATGAGCGGAGGGTGGGGGGTAACATGAGGGAAACACGGGGCATGAAAGGGGGGGTGGGGGAACACCACGAGTGACACACAGGGCATGAGCAGGGGATGGGGGGCAACAGGAGACACATGGGGCATGAGCGGGGGGTGGGGGAAACACGAGGGAGATACAGGGCATGAGCGGGGGGTGGAGAGAACACGAGGAAGATGCGGGACATGAGCGGGGGAAGGGGGAACACGAGGGAGACACAGGGCATGAGCAGGAGGGGGGGGTACAGGAGGGAGACACAGTGCATGACGGGGGGTGGGGGGGCTCAGGTGGGAGACACGGGGCATGAGCGGGGGTTGGGGGGAACATGAGGGAGACACAAGGCATGAGCGGGGGGTGGGGGGAACACGAGGGAGACATGGGGCATGAGCAGGGGGTTGGGGGGTAATACGAGGAAGATACGGGGCATGAGCGGGGGTAGGGGGTAACACGAGGGTGGCATGGGGCATGAGCGGGGGGTGGGGTGGAACAGGGGAGACATGGGGCATGAGCGTGGGGTGGGGGGAACAGAGGAAACACAGGGCATGAGCGGGGCGTGGGGGGTAACACAAGGGAGACACAGGGCATGAGCGGGGGTGGGGGGAACAGGGCAGATACTGGACATAAGCAGGGGTGGGGGGTACAGGAGGGAGGCACGGGGCATGAGCGGGCGGTGGGGCGTACAGGAGGGAGACACGTGGCATGAGCGGGGGTGGGGGGAGCAAGAGAGAGACACGGGGCATGAGCAGGGGGTGGGGGGAAACAGGAGACACACTGGGCATGAGCCGGGATTGGGGGGAACAGGGCAGATACTGGGCATGAGCGGGGCATGGGGGTACAGGAAGGAGACACCTGGCATGAGCGGGGTATGGGGGTGCAGGAGGGAGACACAGGGCATGATCGTGGGGTGGGGGGAACAAGAGAGAGACACGGGCATGAGCAGGGGGTGGGGGGAACAGGATGGAGACACAGGGCATGAGCGGGGGTTGGGGGTTACACAAGGGAAACACGGGGCATGAACGGGGGTTGGGGGGAAACACGAGGGAGACAGGGTATGAGCGGGGGGTGGGGGGCAACAGGAGACACACGGGGCATGAGCGGGGGTCGGGGGGTGGGGGGAAAACAGGGCAAATGCTGGGCATGAGCAGGGGGTACAGGAGGGAGACATGGGGCATGAGCGGGGGTGGGGGGTACAGGAGCGAGACACGGGGCATGAGCGGGGGGTGGGGGAACAAGAGAGAGACACGGGCATGAGCGGGGGGTGGGGAGAACATGAGGGAGACACAGGGCATGAGCAGGGGGTAACACAAGGGAATTACAGGGCATGAGCGGGGGGTGGGGGGAAACACAAGGGAGACACGGGGCATGAGCGGGGGTTGGGGGGTACATGAGGAAGACATGGGGCATGAGCAGGGAGTGGGGGGCAACAGGAGACACACAGGGCATGAGCGGGGGCGGGGGGTACATGAGGAAGACATGGGGCATGAGCGGGGGTGGGGGGACACGAGGGAGACACGGGGCATGAGCGGGGGGTGGGGGGTAACACGAGGGAAACAGGGCATGAGTGGGGGGAACACAGGGAGACACGGGGCATGAAACGGGGGTGGGGGGAACACCACAAGGGACACACGGGGCATGAGCAGGGGGTGGGGGGTAACAGGAGACACATGGGGCATTAGCGGGGGGTGGGGAGAAACACGAGGGAGACACAGGGCATGAGCGAGGGGTGGAGAGAACATGAGGAAGACATGGGGCATGAGCGGAGTTGGGGGAACACGAGGAAGACACGGGGCATGAAAGGGGGGTTGGGGGAACACCACGAGGGACACACAGGGCATGAGCAGGAGGTGGGGGGTACAGGAGGGAGACACAGGGCATGACAGGGGGTGGGGGGTTCAGGAGGGAGACACGGGGCATGAGCAGGGGTTGGGGGGAACACAAGGGAGACACGAGGCATGAGCGGGGGTTGGGGGGAACACGAGGGTGGCATGGGGCATGAGCGGGGGTGGGGGGAAACATGAGGGAGACACAGGGCATGAGCAGGGGGTGGAGAGAACACGAGGAAGACGCGGGGCATGAGCAGGGGGTAGGGGGAACACGAGGGAGACACAGGGCATGAGCAGGAGGTGGGGGGTACAGGAGGGAGACACAGGGCATGACGGGGGGTGGGAGGTTCAGGAGGGAGACACGGGGCATGAGCGGGGGTTGGGGGGAACACGAGGGAGACACGAGGCATGAGCGGGGTGTGGGGGGAACACGAGGGCGGCATGGGGCATGAGCAGGGGGTGGGGTGGAACAGGGGAGACACGGGGCATGAGCGTGGGGTGGGGGGAATAGAGGAAACACAGGGCATGAGCGGGGGTTGGGGGTAACACAAGGGAGACACGGGGCATGAGCGGGGGTGGGGGGAACAGGAGGGAGACACGGGGAATGAGCAGGGGGTTGGGGGTACAGGAGGGAGACACGTGGCATGATCGGGGGTGGGGGGAACAAGAGAGAGACACGGGGCATGAGCAGGGGGTGGGGGGAAACAGGAGACACACTGGGCATGAGTAGGGGGTGGGGGGAACAGGGCAGATACTGGGCATGAGGGGGACGTGGGGGTACAGGAAGGAGACACCTGGCATAAGCGGGGTGTGGGGGTACAGGAGGGAGACACAGGGCATGAGCGTGGGGTGGGGGGAACACGAGAGAGACACGGGCATGAGCAGGGGGTGGGGGGAACAGGAGGGAGACACGGGGCATGAGCGGGGGGTGGGGGGCAACAGGAGACACACGGGGCATGAGCAGGGGGTGGAGGTGTGGGAGAACAGGGCAGATGCTGGGCATGAGCGGGGGGTGGGGGGTACAGGAGGGAGACATGGGGCATGAGCGGGGGGTGGGGGGAACAAGAGAGAGACACGGGCATGAGCGGGGGGTGGGGAGAACAGGAGGGGGACATGAGGCATGAGCGTGGGTGGGGTAAACACGAGGGAGACACGGGGCATGAGCAGGGGGTGGGGGGTAATACGAGGAAGAAACGGGGCATGAGCGGGGGGTAGGGGGGAACACGAGGGTGACATGGGGCATGAGCGGGGCGTGGGGGGAACAGAGGAAACAGAGGGCATGAGCGGGGGGTGGGGGGTAACACAAGGGAGACACAGGGCATGAGCAGGGGTGGGGGGAGCAGGGCATATACTGGACATGAGCGGGGGTGGGGGGTGCAGTAGGGAGACACGGGGCATGAGCAGGGCGTGGGGGGTACAGGAGGGAGACATGTGGCATGAGCGGGGGTGGAGGGAACAAGAGAGAGACACAGGGCATGAGCAGGGGGTGGGGGGAAACTGGAGACATACTGGGCATGAGCGGGGGTGGGGGGAACAGGGCAGATACTGAGCATGAGCGGGACGTGGGGGTACCGGAAGGAGACACCTGGCATGAGCGGGGTGTGGTGGTACAGGAGGGAAACACGGGGCATGAGCGGGGGGTGGGGGAAACACGAGGGAGACACGGGGCATGAGCGGGGGGTGGGGGGCAACAGGAGACACACGGGGCAAGAGCGGGGGGTGGCGGTGTGGGGGGAACAGGGCAGATGCTGGGCATGAGCGGGGGTTGGGGGGTACAGGAGGGAGACATGGGGCATGAGCGGGGGTGGGGGGTACAGGAGCGAGACACGGGGCATGAGCGGGGGGTGGGGGGAACAAGAGAGAGACACGGCATGAGCGGGGGGGGTGGGGAGAACAGGAGAGAGACACGGGGCATGAGCAGGGGGTGGGGGGTAACACAAGGGAAACACAGGGCATGAGCGGGGGGTGGGGGGAAACACAAGGGAGACACGGGGCATGAGCGGGGCGTGGGGGGTACATGGGGCATGAGCGGGGGATGGGGGGCAACAGGAGACACACGGGGCATGAGCGGGGTGTGGGGGGTACACAAGGGAGACACGTGGCATGAGTGGGGGTAGCACGAGGGAAACACGGGGCATGAGCAGGGGATTGGGGGGGTAATACGAGGAAGATACGGGGCATGAGCGGGGGTAGGGGGTAACGCGAGGGTGGCATGGGGCATGAGCGGGGGGTGGGGTAGAACAGGGGAGACATGGGGCATGAGCATGGGGTGGGGGGAACAGAGGAAACACAGGGCATGAGCGGGGAGGGGGGTAACACAAGGGAGACACGGGGCATGAGCGGGGGTGGGGGGAACAGGGCAGATACTGGACATAAGCAGGGGTGGGGGGTACAGGAGGGAGACACGGGGCATGAGCGGGCGGTGGGGGGTACAGGAGGGAGACACGTGGCCTGAGCGGGGGTGGGGGGAACAAGAGAGAGACACGGGGCATGAGCAGGGGGTGGGGGGAAACAGGAGACACACTGGGCATGAGCCGGGGTTGGGGGGAACAGGGCAGATACTGGGTATGAGCGAGGCATGGGGGTACAGGAAGGAGACACCTGGCATGAGCGGGGTATGGGGGTACAGGAGGGAGACACTGGCATGATTGTGGGGTGGGGGAACAAGAGAGAGACACGGGCATGAGCAGGGGGTGGGGGGAACAGGATGGAGACACGGGGCATGAGCGGGGGTTGGGGGTTACACAAGGGAAACACGGGGCATGAGCGGGGGTTGAGGGGAAACACGAGGGAGACACGGGGTATGAGCGGGGGGTGGGGGGCAACAGGAGACACGGGGCATGAGCGCGGGTGGGGGAAAACAGGGCAGATGCTGGGCATGAGCAGGGGGTACAGGAGGGAGACATGGGGCATGAGCGGGGGTGGGGGGTACAGGAGCGAGACACGGGGCATGAGCGGGGGGTCGGGGAACAAGAGAGAGACACGGGGCATAAGCAGGAGGTGGGGGGTACAGAAGGGAGACACAGGGCATGACGAGGGTGAGGGGTTCAGGAGGGAGACACGGGGCATGAGCGGGGGTTGGGGGAACACAAGGGAGACACGAGGCATGAGCGGGGGTTGGGGGAACACGAGGGTGGCATGGGGCATGAGCGGGGGGTGGGGGGAAACATGAGGGAGACACAGGGCATGAGCAGGGGGTGGAGAGAACACGAGGAAGACGCGGGGCATGAGCAGGGGGTAGGGGGAACACGAGGGAGACACAGGGCATGAGCAGGAGGTGGGGGGTACAGGAGGGAGACACAGGGCATGACGGGGGGTGGGAGGTTAAGGAGGGAGACACGGGGCATGAGCGGGGGTTGGGGGGAACACGAGGGAGACACAAGGCATGAGCGGGGGGTGGGGGGAACACGAGGGTGGCATGGGGCATGAGCAGGGGGTGGGGTGGAACAGGGGAGACACGGGGCATGAGCGTGGGGTGGGGGGAATAGAGGAAACACAGGGCATGAGTGGGGGTTGGGGGGTAACACAAGGGAGACACGGGGCATGAGCGGGGGTGGTGGGAACAGGGCATATACTAGACATGAGCAGGAGTGGGGGGTGCAGGAGGGAGCCAAGGGGCATGAGCAGGGGGTTGGGGGTACAGGAGGGAGACACGTGGCATGAGCAGGGGGTGGGGGAAAACAGGAGACACACTGGGCATGAGTAGCGGGTGGGGGGAACACGAGGGAGACACAGGGCATGAGCAGGAGGTGGGGGGTACAGGAGGGAGACACAGGGCATGACGGGGGGTGGGAGGTTAAGGAGGGAGACACGGGGCATGAGCGGGGGTTGGGGGGAACACGAGGGAGACACGAGGCCTGAGCGGGGGGTGGGGGGAACACGAGGGTGGCATGGGGTATGAGCAGGGGGTGGGGTGGAACAGGGGAGACACGGGGCATGAGCGTGGGGTGGGGGGAATAGAGGAAACACAGGGCATGAGCGGGGGTTGGGGGGTAACACAAGGGAGACACGGGGCATGAGCGGGGGTGGGGGGAACAGGGCATATACTAGACATGAGCAGGGGTGGGGGGTGCAGGAGGGAGCCAAGGGGCATGAGCAGGGGGTTGGGGGTACAGGAGGGAGACACGTGGCATGAGCAGGGGGTGGGGGGAAACAGGAGACACACTGGGAATGAGTAGCGGGTGGGGGGAACAGGGCAGATACTGGGCATGAGTGGGACGTGGGGGTACAGGAAGGAGACACAGGGCATGAGCGGGGTGTGGGGGTACAGGAGGGAGACACAGGGCATGAGCGTGGGGTGGGGGGAACACGAGAGAGACACAGGCATGAGCAGGGGGTGGGGGGAACAGGAGGGAGACACGGGGCATGAGCGGGGGTGGGGGGTTACACAAGGGAAACATGGGGCATGAGCGGGGGGTGGGGGAAACACGAGGGAGACACGGGGCATGAGCGGGGGGTGGGAGGCGACAGGAAACACACGGGGCATGAGCGGGGGGTGGAGGTGTGGGAGAACAGGGCAGATGCTGGCATGAGCGGGGGGTGGGGGTACAGGAGGGAGACATGGGGCATGAGCGGGGTGGGGGGTTCTGGGGGGAGACATGGGGCATGAGCGGGGGGTGGGGGGAACAAGAGAGAGACACGGGCATGAGCGGGGGGTGGGGAGAACAGGAGGGAGACACGGGGCATGAGCAGGGGGTGGGGGGAAACACCAGGGAGAGACGGGGCATGAGCGGGGGGTGGAGTGTACACGAGGGAGACACGGGGCATGAGCAGGGGGTGGGGGGGTAATACGAGGAAGAAACGGGCCATGAGCGGGGGGTAGGGGGGGAACACGAGGGTGGCATGGGGCATGAGCGGGGGGTGGGGGAACAGAGGAAACAGAGGGCATGAGCGGGGGGTGGGGGGTAACACAAGGGAGACACAGGGCATGAGCAGGGGTGGGGGGAACAGGGCATATACTGGACATGAGCGGGGGTGGGGGGTGCAGTAGGGAGACACGCGGCATGAGCAGGGGGTGGGGGGTACAGGAGGGAGACATGTGGCATGGGCGGGGGTGGGGGGAACAAGAGAGAGGCACAGGGCATGAGCAGGGGGTGGGGGGAAACAGGAGACATACTGGGCATGAGCGGGGGGTGGGGGGAACAGGGCAGATACTGAGCATGAGCGGGACGTGGGGGTACCGGAAGGAGACATCTGGCATGAGCGGGGTGTGGGGGTACAGGAGGGAAACACGGGGCATGAGCGGGGGGTGGGGGAAACACGAGGGAGACACGGGGCATGAGCGGGGGGTGGGGGGCAACAGGAGACGCACGGGGCAAGAGCGGGGGTGGGGATGTGGGGGGAACAGGGCAGATGCTGGGCATGAGCGGGGGTTGGGGGGTACAGGAGGGAGACATGGGGCATGAGCGGGGGTGGGGGGAACAAGAGAGAGACACGGGCATGAGCGGGGGGGTGGGGAGAACAGGAGGGAGACACGGGGCATGAGCAGAGGGTGGGGAGTAACACAAGGGAAACACAGGGCATGAGCGGGGGGTGGGGGGAAACACAAGGGAGACACGGGGCATGAGCGGGGGGTGGGGGGGTACATGGGGCATGAGCAGGGGGATGGGGGGCAACAGGAGACACATGGGGCATGAGCGGGGTGTGGGGGGTACACAAGGGAGACACGGGGCATGAGTGGGGGGTAGCACGAGGGAAACACGGGGCATGAGCAGGGGGTTGGGGGTAATACGAGGAAGATACGGGGCATGAGCGGGGGTAGGGGGTAACACGAGGGTGGCATGGGGCATGAGCGGGGGGTGGGGTGGAACAGGGGAGACATGGGGCATGAGCGTGGGGTGGGGGGAACAGAGGAAACACAGGGCATGAGCGGGGCGTGGGGGGTAACACAAGGGAGACACAGGGCATGAGCGGGGGTGGGGGGAACAGGGCAGATACTGGACATAAGCAGGGGTGGGGGGTACAGGAGGGAGTCACGGGGCATGAGCGGGCGGTGGGGGGTACAGGAGGGAGACACGTGGCATGAGCGGGGGTGGGGGGAACAAGAGAGAGACACGGGGCATGAGCAGGGGGTGGGGGGAAACAGGAGACACACTGGGCATGAGCCGGGTTTGGGGGGAACAGGGCAGATACTGGGCATGAGCGGGGCATGGGGGTACAGGAAGGAGACACCTGGCATGAGCGGGGTATGGGGGTAAAGGAGGGAGACATGGGGCATGATCGTGGGGTGGGGGGAACAAGAGAGAGACACGGGCATGAGCAGGGGGTGGGGGGAACAGAATGGAGACATGGGGCATGAGCGGGGTGGGGGTACAGGAGGGAGACATGGGGCATGAGCGGGGGGTGGGGGGAACAAGAGAGAGACACGGGCATGAGCGGGGGGTGGGGAGAACAGGAGGGAGACACGGGGCATGAGCAGGGGGTGGGGGAAAAACCAGGGAGAGACGGGGCATGAGCGGGGGGTGGAGTGTACACGAGGGAGACACGGAGCATGAGCAGGGGGTGGGGGGTAATACAAGGAAGAAACGGGCCATGAGCGGGGGTAGGGGGGGAACACGAGGGTGGCATGGGGCATGAGCGGGGGGTGGGGGAACAGAGGAAACAGAGGGCATGAGCGGGGGGTGGGGGGTAACACAAGGGAGACACAGGGCATGAGCAGGGGTGGGGGGAACAGGGCATATACTGGACATGAGCGGGGGTGGGGGGTGCAGTAGGGAGACACGTGGCATGAGCAGGGGGTGGGGGGTACAGGAGGGAGACATGTGGCATGAGCGGGGGTGGGGGGAACAAGAGAGAGACACAGGGCATGAGCAGGGGGTGGGGGGAAACAGGAGACATACTGGGCATGAGCGGGGGGTGGGGGAACAGGGCAGATACTGAGCATGAGCGGGACGTGGGGGTACCGGAAGGAGACATCTGGCATGAGCGGGGTGTGGGGGTACAGGAGGGAAACACGGGGCATGAGCGGGGGGTGGGGGAAACACGAGGGAGACACGGGGCATGAGCGGGGGGTGGGGGGCAACAGGAGACGCATGGGGCAAGAGCGGGGGGTGGGAATGTGGGGGGAACAGGGCAGATGCTGGGCATGAGCGGGGGTTGGGGGGTACAGGAGGGAGACATGGGGCATGAGCGGGGGTGGGGGGAACAAGAGAGAGACACGGGCATGAGCGGGGGGTGGGGAGAACAGGAGGGAGACACGGGGCATGAGCAGGGGGTGGGGGGTAACACAAGGGAAACACAGGGCATGAGCGGGGGGTGGGGGGAAACACAAGGGAGACACGGGGCATGAGCGGGGGGTGGGGGGTACATGGGGCATGAGCAGGGGGATGGGGGGCAACAGGAGACACACGGGGCATGAGCGGGGTGTGGGGGGTACACAAGGGAGACACGGGGCATGAGTAGGGGGCAGCACGAGGGAAACACGGGGCATGAGCAGGGGGTTGGGGGGTAATACGAGGAAGATACGGGGCATGAGCGGGGGTAGGGGGTAACACGAGGGTGGCATGGGGCATGAGCGGGGGGTGGGGTGAACAAGAGAGAGACACGGGGCATGAGCAGGGGGTGGGGGGATACAGGAGACACACTGGGCATGAGCCGGGGTTGGGGGGAACAGGGCAGATACTGGGCATGAGCGGGGCATGGGGGTACAGGAAGGAGACACCTGGCATGAGCGGGGTATGGGGGTACAGGAGGGAGACATGGGGCATGATCGTGGGGTGGGGGGAACAAGAGAGAGGCACGGGCATGAGCAGGGGGTGGGGGGAACAGGATGGAGACACGGGGCATGAGCGGGGGTTGGGGGTTACACAAGGGAAACACGGGGCATGAGCGGGGGTTGGGGGGAAACACGAGGGAGACACGGGGTATGAGCAGGGGGTGGGGGGCAACAGGAGACACACGGGGCATGAGCGGGGGTGGGGGGGTGGGGGGAATACAGGGCAGATGCTGGGCATGAGCAGGGGGTACAGGAGGGAGACATGGGCATGAGCGGGGGTGGGGGGTACAGGAGCGAGACACGGGGCATGAGCGGGGGGTGGGGGAACAAGAGAGAGACACAGGGCATGAGCAGGAGGTGGGGGGTACAGGAGGGAGACACAGGGCATGACGGGGGTGGGGGGTTCAGGAGGGAGACACAGGGCATGAGCGGGGGTTGGGGGGAACACAAGAGAGACACGAGGCATGAGCGGGGGTTGGGGGGAACAGGAGGGTGGCATGGGGCATGAGCGGGGGGTGGGGGAAACATGAGGGAGACACAGGGCATGAGCAGGGGGTGGAGAGAACACGAGGAAGACGCGGGGCATGAGCAGGGGGTAGGGGGAACACGAGGGAGACACAGGGCATGAGCAGGAGGTGGGGGCTACAGGAGGGAGACACAGGGCATGACGGGGGGTGGGAGGTTCAGGAGGGAGACACGGGGCATGAGCGGGGGTTGGGGGAAACACGAGGGAGACACGAGGCATGAGCAGGGGGTGGGGGGAACATGAGGGTGGCATGGGGCATGAGCAGGGGGTGGGGTGGAACAGGGGAGACACGGGACATGAGCGTGGGGTGGGGGAATAGAGGAAACACAGGGCATGAGCGGGGGTTGGGGGGTAACACAAGGGAGACACGGGGCATGAGCGGGGGTGGGGGGAAACAGGAGACACACTGGGCATGAGTAGCGGGTGGGGGGAACAGGGCAGATACTGGGCATGAGCGGGACGTGGGGGTACAGGAAGGAGACACCTGGCATGAGCGGGGTGTGGGGGTACAGGAGGGAGACACAGGGCATGAGCCTGGGGTGGGGGGAACACGAGAGAGACACGGGCATGAGCAGGGGGTGGGGGGAACAGGAGGGAGACACGGGGCATGAGCGGGGGTGGGGGGTTACACAAGGGAAACATGGGGCATGAGCGGGGGGTGGGGGAAACACGAGGGAGACACGGGGCATGAGCGGGGGGTGGGGGTCAACAGGAGACACACGGGGCATGAGCGGGGGGTGGAGGTGTGGGGGAACAGGGCAGATGCTGGGCATGAGCGGGGGGTGGGCGGTACAGGAGGGAGACATGGGGCATGAGCGGGGTGGGGGGTACAGGAGGGAGACATGGGGCATGAGCGGGGGGTGGGGGGAACAAGAGAGAGACACGGGCATGAGCGGGGGGTGGGGAGAACAGGAGGGAGACACGGGGCATGAGCAGGGGGTGGGGGAAACACCAGGGAGAGACGGGGCATGAGCGGGGGGTGGAGTGTACACGAGGGAGACACAGGGCATGAGCAGGAGGTGGGGGTACAGGAGGGAGACACAGGGCATGATGGGGTGGGGGGTTCAGGATGGAGACACAGGGCATGAGCGGGGGTTAGGGGGAACATGAGGGAGACACGAGGCATGAGCGGGGGTGGGGTAAACACGAGGGAGACACGGGGCATGAGCAGGGGGTGGGGGTAATACAAGGAAGAAACGGGGCATGAGCGGGGGGTGGGGGGGAACACGAGGGTGGCATGGGGCATGAGCTGGGGGTGGGGGGAACAGAGGAAACAGAGGGCATGAGCGGGGGGTAGGGGGTAACACAAGGGAGACACAGGGCATGAGCAGGGGTGGGGGGAACAGGGCATATACTGGACATGAGTGGGGGTGGGGGGTGCAGTAGGGAGACACGGGGCATGAGCAGGGGGTGGGGGGTACAGGAGGGAGACACGGGGCATGAGCGCGAGGTGGGTGGTACAGGAGGGAGACACGGGGCATGAGCGGGGGGTGGGGGAACAAGAGAGAGACACGGGGCATGAGCGGGGCGTGGGGGGAACAGGAGGCAGACACGGGGAATGAGCAGGGGGTGGGGGGTAACACAAGGGAAACAGGGGGCTTGAGCGGGGGTGGGGGGAAACACGAGAGAGACACGGGGCATGAGCGAGGGGTGGGGGGCAACAGGAGACAGACGGGGCATGAGCGGGGGGTGGGGGGAACAGGGCAGATACTGGGCATGAGCGGGGAGTGGGGGGTACAGGAGGGAGACACGGGTCATGAGCGGGGGTGGGGGGTACAGGAAGGAGACACAGGGCATGAGCGGGGGGTGGGGGGAACAAGAGAGAGACACGGGGCATGAGCAGGGGTGGGGGATAACACAAGGGAAACACTGGGCATGAGCAGGGGGTGGGTGGTACATGAGGAAGACACGGGGCATGAGCGGGTGGGTGGGGGGTAACACGAGGGAAACACGGGACATAAGCGGGGGGTGGGGGGAACACGAGGGAGACTCAGGGCATGAGTGGGGGGCAACAGGAGACACATGGGGCATGAGCAGGGGCTGGGGGTAACAAGTGGGAAACACGGGGCATGAGCGGGGGGTTGGGGGGTAACACGAGGGAAACACAGGGCATGAGCGGGGGGGGTAACACGAGGGAAACACAGGTCATGAGAGAGGGGTGGGGGGAACACGAGGGAGACCCAGGGCATGAGCAGGGCGTGGGGGCAACAGGATACACACGGGGCATGAGCGAGGGGTGGGGGGGTAACACGAGGGAAACACGGAGCAGGGGTGGGGGCAACAGGAGACACACAGGGCATGAGCGGGGGGTGGGGGGCAACAGGAGACACACGGGGCATGAGCGGGGGGTGAGGGGAACATGACAGAGACACGGGGCATGAGCGGGTGGTGGGGGGCAACAGGAGACACACGGGGCATGAGCGGGGGGGTGGGGGGCAACAGGAGACACACGGGGCATGAGCGGAGGGTGGGGGCAACAGGGCAGATACTGGCCATGAGCAGGGGGGTGGGGCGTACAGGAGGGAGGCATGAGCGGGGGTGGGGGGTACAGGAGGGAGACACGGGGCATGAGCAGGGCTTTGGGGAACAAGAGAGAGACACGGGGCATGAGCAGGGGGTGGGGGGAACAGGAGGGAGACACGGGGCATGAGCGTGGGGTGGGGGAACAAGAGAGAGACACGGGGCATGAGCGGGGGGTGGGGGGAACAGGAGGGAGACACGGGGCATGAGCGGGGGGTGTGGGGGTTACACAAGGGAAACACGGGGCATGAGCGGGGCTGGGGGGAAACACGAAGGAGACACGGGTCATGAGCAGGGGGTGGGGGGCAACAGGAGATACACGGGGCATGAGCGGGGGGTGGGGGAGGTGGGGGGAACAGGGCAGATGCTGGGCATGAGCGGGGGGTGGGGTGTACAGGAGGGAGACATGGGGCATGAGCGGGGGTGGGGGGTACAGGAAGGAGACACGGGGCATGAGCGGGGGGTGGGGGGAACAAGAGAGAGACACAGGGCATGAGCGGGGGGTGGGGAGAACAGGAGGGAGACACGGGGCATGAGCGGGGGGTGGGGGTAACACAAGGGAAACACAGGGCAGGAGCGGGGGGTGGGGGGAAACACGAGGGAGACATGGGGCATGAGCGGGGGGTGGGAGGTACACGAGGAAGACACGGGGCATGAGCGGGGGGTGGGGGGCAACAGGAGACACACGGGGCATGAGCGGGGTGTGGGGGGTACACAAGGGAGACACGGGGCATGAGTGGGGTTGGGGGTAGCACGAGGGAAACACGGGGCATGAGCCGGGGTTGGGGGGAACACGAGGGAGACCCAGGGCATGAGCAGGGCGTGGGGGCACCAGGATACACACGGGGCATGAGCGAGGGGTGGGGAGTAACACGAGTGAAACACGGAGCAGGGGTGGGGGCAACAGGAGACAAACGGGGCAAGAGCTGGAGGTGAGGTGCAACAGGAGACACACGCGGCATGAGCGGGGGGTGAGGGGAACATGAGGGAGACACGGGGCATGAGCGGGTGGTGGGGGGCAACAGGAGACACACGGGGCATGAGCGGGGGGTGGGGGGCATACGAGGGAGACACGGGGCATGAGCTGGGGGTGGGGGTACAGGAGGGAGACACGGGGCATGAGCGGTGGGTGTGGGGGTACAGGAGGGAGACACGGGGCATGAGCGGGGGGTGGGGGAACAGGGGAGACACGGGGCATGAGCAGGCGGTGGGGTGGAACGGGAGGGAGACATGAGGCATGAGCGGGGGGTGGGGGGAACAGGCGAGACACGGGGCATGAGCAGGGGGTGGGGGGAACGGGAGAGAGACACGGGCCATGAGCGGGGGGTGGGGGGAATGGGAGAGAGACACAGAGCATGAGTGGAGGGTGGGGGGAACGGGAGGAACACACAGAGCTTACTGTGAAACGCTCCATGAACAAATGAACAAAGATGGCGGGCGTCTCTCACAATAGACGCACTGCTTCCTTCACGACAGGCAATCAGAGCGCACGTCAGATGTCCACGGACATCACGCAAGCGCTTGCCCAATCCCCGTCCTGTCTGCGGAGTGAACAGGGAAGTATGTCTGCGAAGTGGACACAGACATCACTGATTTTTTTCACTTACATTTTTGTCATTTTTTTAAAAACTACTGGACGGATTTACACCAAATAAAAAAAGCATGCTTTCTGGACCTAGCCGCCGCTCCTGCCGCAAATTCGTTGTAAATCCATCCAGCAGTTTGGGCTGTAGGCATGAGCAAAGTTTTTTCCCATTATGTCTATGGGAAAAAACAAAAGTTTTGGGACCCCCCCCTATAACTTTGCCCCCCCCGGACCAAACCTCACCAAACATTTCAAAAATAATTCAGAGTGGGCCATATACTTTTTTTGCAAAGTTTGGTGAGGATTCGTGCAGGGGGAGCGAAGTTATAAGCCGCCCAAAAAGTGCTCTTCCTATGGAAACAGCAACTTAACCATAAGTACATGGTTTTATATATATATATATATATATATATATATTACATGGACACGGTAGCGTCCATGTAGTTATGGTTAAGTTGGTGTTTCCATAGGAAGAGCATTTTTTGGGTGGCTTATAACTTTGCTCCCTCTGGACGAATCCTCACCAAACTTTGCAAAAAAAGTATATGGCCCACTCTGAATGTTTATTGCAAAGTTTGGAGAGGTTTGGTCCGGGGGGGCAAAGTTATAGGGTGGGTCCCAAAACTTTTGTTTTTTCCCATAGACATAATGGGAAAAAACTTTGCGCACGCCTACAGCCTAAACCGCTGGACGGATTGACACCAAATTTGCAGCAGGAGCGGGGGCTTGGTCCCGAAAGCGTGCTTTTGCAAATTTGGTGTAAATCCGTCCAGTAGTTTTTTTTTAAAATGACCAAAATGTAAGGCAAAAAAATTAGTGATATCTCTGTTCGCTCCGCGGACAGCGCCCCGATTGGCCAAGCGGCTTGTGTGATGTCCGCGGACATGCAACATGTTCGCTGATTGGATGGCGTGGTGCGTGAAGCGCGTCAGATTTTTTGTGGCGCCCACCATCTTGCATTCGCCGACGACCGCGGACAGCGTGGTGAAACTTGGATTAAAAATTGTATTTAGTGGAGTGTGTTGGTGTGTAAGAATGTTTGGGGAGGGTGGGGGAGTATGAGATAGGTTCAATGTTCTGTTTTTTTTTATGTGCTAGACACTTTTGTTGTGTTCGATTTGTCTGCGGACAACACGGCTGTTCTGAAATTTTCTATATAAACTAAATGGTGGGGTGTTCTGAGGACGGAGTATGTGTCCGTTTTGTTCGCAAGCAAGCTAAAATTGAGCTAAGAACACTTGCGGTGTCCTTAAATGTTCGTACATAAACAAAATGGGGGTGTCCTGAGGACGCTGTCCGTATTGTACTCTGGCAAGTTGAATGTTTTCTAAGAACACTCGCGGTGTCCTGAAATGTTTGCAATTAAACAAAATGGGGGTGTTCTGAGAACGCTGTTCGTATTGTTCATTGTCAGGTTGAAAGTGTTCTAAGAACCCTCCTTATGTCTGCTGACATTACAATTTCCTATGGACCTTACCTGACTTTTTGTCCACTAAACAAACGATAAATCAGGCTGCTGTGCGCCGACATTATGTGATAATCCTATCACTTACCCCATCGACCTGGCTGACCTGTTTTTGCGACACTAATTCATATCTCCCGCCCTTAAGCTTGACATTATCAAAGCAGTCATATTCCCTGTCTCTCTCTGTGATGTTACAGGGTGCGTAGCCAAATGCGCCCAGTCGTCTCCAGTCCTATTCGACTTTACACAGAACCCGGAAAACAACACACATCATCTCTCAACACAGCGCGCCACAATTCGGAATATGAAACTGTGATTTAAAAGCAAACAGCAACATTGTACATTTCATAAAGTACATTTATTTGACATCAAATGTTTAGAGAATATTCAGCGATTTGCATTTGTCTTTGCTGTCGATCCGCAAAAGTTCATCTTGAGTCACGCGCTGTACCTTTGCGCTACACAGGGTGTTGGTTTATGATAAAAGAAGCACTATGGTCGCACTGATAATCGGAAGGCTGTTCCAACAACGAGGCATTATGGATTATAAAATACTAGCATATTAAAAATGGCAGTACACGTTTAAGAAGCGACAACAGAACAACCTAATTATTGTGGGGTTTATTTAAATACTAATGCATTTGCATGTGAATGTATGCATATGGATGTAATGAGTTTGCATCTGTGCATTTGCGACTTTCATTACAAAAAAGGGATGAGCTCAAACAACCATGCCCTCGGCAATCACCCATCATGCACCTGGTGAATTATGCAAATTAGGTTATGACGTCATTTAGCTACTTCTAGCTACTTTTATGACGGCCAATAGCTACTTTTCTTACTAAGGAGTTGCCAACACTGCTCCTACGTGACTTCATACAGAATCCGGAAAACAACATAGATCATCTCACAACACAGCATGCCACAATTCGGAATATGAAACTGTGATTGAAAAGCAAACAGCAAGATTGTACATTTCGTAAAGTACATTTATTTGACATCAAATGTTTAGAGAATATTCAGCGATTTGCATTTGTCTTTGCTGTTGATCCGCAAAAGTTAATCTTGAGTCACATGCTGTTCCTTTGCGCTACACAGGGTGTTGGTTTATGATAAAAGAAGGACTGTGGTCGCACTGATAATCGGAAGGCTGTTCCAACAACGAGGCATTAGACCACCATAACGGGTGGTATGTTGCTTCTAGCCACTAGTACCGCAGAAGTGCACATTGGTCCTCGGCGATTGTCCGATAAAATGGTGAGGGTCATGAAGTTGTTTACTAGGAGCTGCACCTGGCAGTTAAAAAACCCTTCGGCCAGGGTCTGAAAATCGTGGCATTGACAGTAGGGAAGGATGTACCTGTTTTAAAAACATAAATTAGTCTCACCAGCCTTCATTAAAAATATTCATTTTATTTATTAGGGCGTGAAATTGTTTGCTAGCGAGGATAGTGCAACGGAGTATGTTAACTTATTCCCACTAACCCACCCTCTCTCCTCTGCCTTTTTCAGAGCCGTCTGAGCGCCAGGGGACCACTTCGGCGGTGATAGTGCGCGGTACAAACAATATGCCACATTGAACGAACAAGTACAACTTAACCGGGCTTTAACGCCACGCTATTGATATTATATTCTGGTATAAAATAATCTAAAGGGTTACTTACATTATATTGGTATTTTCCATTGTATACGCGTAATGCAGTCCCTAAATACGACTCTGTCTGTGCCAACGATCTTTCTCATAGTGATATAATATATAAAAGCGGTTTTGTTTCAGAAATGTCATCCTTATCGTCTCTTACGTTACTGCACCCCTACTGCAAAAGAAGTCTTTTGGCACGATCCCGGTCTGTCAAGGTCAAAAAACAATAGAACCTTATAGTGCGAGTCGTGGCCGACTCTGCCCCGCGAGCAAAAAATGGAAGCAGCTGACCTTCACTGTGAACAAGCATAAATTCTTACTTTGCAACATTCTGTGTAAAGCCATCCGTGAGAAGTTGCTTTTTACACTCCATCTTTGTATATTGTCTGCGTGCTAATGAAAAAAGTTTGTTAAAGCGAGGTTATGGTTAAGTTGCGCAACTAAAAACCTATGAAATTCAGTAAAAAAACTTTGTTAAAGGGACGTTATGGTTAAGTTGCGCTACTAAAAACCTATGAAATTCAGTGAAAAAACTTTGTTAAAGGGACATTATGGTTCCAAGTAAAACCGAAAAATCCCTGAAATTCGCAAGTTATGGTAAGCTAAGCAACCATAACTCGCGCCACCACCGTGCACTACTAAGACTTACACCCAGGACATCAAAGATGACATCACAAATTGGGTGTCGTCAGCATAAAAGTGGTGAGATAGCCCAAAGGAAGAATTAATGACAGCGAGATAAGATGTATAAAGAGATAATGTAAATGAGGCAAAAACCGAACCATGTGGCACCCCAAGAGACAGAAAACATTCTAGTAGAAGGATAAGAGTGAAACTAGGCAAAGACACGGCCTGTTAGACCAAAAGACAAAAGTAAAGCCAGAAGTAACGAGTGAGCAACAGTGTCAAAAGCAGCTGATATATCTAGAAGAATGAGAAAAGATGGCTGCTTAGAATATCGTGCCGAAAGAAGAGAATACAACACAGAAAGAAGAACAGTTTCTGTGGAATGAAAAGGATTAAAACCAGACTGAAATAGCAGAAAGTAGACAGTCGCCACAAAGAGCATGATAAAAGAAATAAGTGGCGTGGTCAGATGTTGATTTGGTCTTAAGCCAATGCCTTTCGAAACAATGGAGAAGACGGTGCATAGATCAAAGGTGAGGAGAAAGACAATGTTGGGAAGGTTTATAAGTGGGATGAAAAGAAGAAAGAGGAAAAATTTGATCAAGGGTAGTAGAAAGAAATGAGGACATATAAGATGCATCCTCATCAGCTTTAAGCACTGAGAATGGAGAAGAAGAAGAAATAGCAGAACTACAACATTGTTAAAAAGTGAAGAGTTGAAACTACGTAAATCACATCGAAAGAAAGTTAATGGGGAAAAGGAAGGACAGAATTTGAAGGAAATAAAGATACTGAAAGCAAATAATGATCCGAAAGATAAACTGGGAGAGATTGCACAGGAGAGACCGTAAAAGTCTAAATGAAAATCAGATCAAGAGAGAAGCCAGATATATGTGATGGGGTGGAAAGAGGGAGTTGGAAATTAACAGAAATAAAAGGAATAGTAGAGTGTGTTGAGGACATGGGAAGATTAAAGTCCCCTAACAATACAACAGGAATGGGGTGGGTAAGATGTGAGACAAAATATGATCAACATCTTTACAAAAAGAGCCAATAGGACCAGGAGCTCGATAGACAACAATACAAGAGATTGTCAGTAACCCTTAAATGCGGCAGTAATGCTATTAACACCACATTTAAGGTTCTGCCAAATCACAGGCTTGGCGGATTTTCTCCCAGCTCTGAGCTGAGGGCAAATCTGCCACGATTTTGCCGATTTTCGGCACCGGCAGTAATAGCGCCAAACATTCCCCATTGGGCCCAATGGGGAATGGGAAATTCCTGAATGGGCCCGATGGGGAATGGAGACTTACTGTTCCGCCAAACCCATGATCTGGCACTAATACCGCCGGGTTAGCGCCCAACTCGTGATGAGGCGCTTTATAGATAAATTCAAATGAAGAATAGAAACGAAGAACAAGAGGAGAGGAAATAACAGAGACGGGTGAGCAATAAAGTATACCAGTAAACCCCTCCACGAGTAGTGGAGCAGGGAACATGGTAGAACAAGGTTGATGATGTGGTCAATGAGGCAGCAACTGTAGTGTCATGCAGCGGAGTCCATGTTTCTGTAATGCACAGAAAATGTAGGTTCCGTCTTAAGAATAAGTCCAACACTGCAGTAGATTTGTTTCAAACCTAGCTAGTATTCCAAAGTCCTAGGTCGATGGCTGTGTTGGTTGCAGAACACAGATGATAAATGCTGTAGACAATTAATGCTAAAACCATTTAATGCGGCCCCCATTCCTTTCCTGAATCCAATGTGGAACTTTTTTGATCTTCTTACTGAATGAGCCCACCTTCTAATTCCTGGAGAATGATGGATGCAAAGAGTTTGCTTTCAGCATCATTGAGGGATGTAGGATGGTAATTTGTTGGGTTCTGTCAGTAGCTCTTCTTATAATGGGGATTCTAATGGATCTTTTCCATCTTGTAGGTATAGATTTAGTATGTATGATGCTGATAAGCAGAACAAACTGGATATTAGCCCAAAGAGTTGGATCACATTTAAATACTCAATTACTCAAGCCATTTGTTCCGTGGTCTGTCGAACAGGAAGATGTTTGAATAAGGTGTTTAATGTCTTCAATGTCATATTTTACGGCCACATTTGGTGCCCTACACTGAAAATATATTGGGATGTTTGCAGGTTTGCCTACATTGAAGGTCATCTTTTCTAAAATCATATCATTAATAATGTTCCAGAAATTAGGCAAATAAGTGGAGATAATAGTACATAGCATGCGTTTGACATCCTTTTGGAGAAGTATGTGGCGATAGGCCTTATGACAATTGTTATATTTCTGGGCCAATTTGTATACTTTCTGTTAGACCTCCAGGTCTGATAATGATGTTTTTCTTAATTGTTTTAAGTTGAATTTCAAGGGTCACTTCTTAATTTTAACAACTATGGCATAACAAAGAATCTTTTGCCTAGAGATATTAGTCAGATTTCGATTATGTGAGTCGTTATTACAAATAAATCTGATAAAGCAGTCAGAATGTATCATATTAAGTTTACTCTGCAAAGATGTATGCTGAAGTACATTACTCAGTTGTTTATTAAATTAGCCTATATGTGTGATCTGCTTTGCAATCCTCTTACCCTTCAGGTTGATGTGAAAATTACCTAAATCTTTTATCATCTCACCCCTAATGTTAAATCTAAAAATAGCAGTTAGAAATGATAGTCACTCAAGTTAGTATCGTCAAATTTGAAGGCATCACGCAAATCAAACAATCAGGGGGTTAAAAATATGCAATCAAGACATGTTGTCCGAAAATTACTGTGCCATGTGTCTTTACATAGAATGCCACCTCTGACATTACCGTTTAGCATTTTTAAGTTCCATCCATCAAAAAATTCAATCCATTTTTCACCAAGGTCACACACCCTGTGAATCAGATTCTGGAATCTCTGGGACTGTGTATTTTTCATGTCTCCTGTGATTATGACATTACTTCCCCCTGATTTTCCCATATAGTTCTACAGAATCTGGGCAATTAAAGCTATGAAATCTACAATCGTTGAGTGTGAGTGGTTTCAACATAGGTTTATAAGCACAACTGGATTGAGCGTGTCTAGCCCATTAAATGTCTTTTCCACAGCCAATAACCGATAATGGGTATTGGTGACAATCACATGTTTTTTTTAAGATACTGCTATTGATGGAAGTGATCAATCCTCCAGAAGGTTGTCTTCCTTTTGAGGGAGTAGCACATTTTTGGAAAATCAAATAATCCATAGCTATTTGTTTATGTAGCCAAACATCTTTCAGTAATAAATTGTATCCACCAAGAATCTTGTGTGCCCTTTCATTGTTCAAAAAACTATTGAAGTCCCTCGAGTTCCAGGTGACAAACATTTCTTTTTTTCAATGTTCCTTTTGTTAAAGACCTGTGCCACTGTCTCCCAATTTTCTGAAGTCATGTGCCAGGTTGTGGGCTAACCATGTCTAATCATCTTGATTATGTTTAAAGGTACCGGGAGCATCTACCAGTTCCACAGAAGGAGTGGTTGACAAACCCACTTGACATTTAATGTTCAGTAATTTTCCACTCTGGCTTCCATTTGTAAATTTGCTGGGTGGTTTTAACGTCTCATCAGATTTTTCCCATTCCCCATAACAAAGTGAAAAATCATAACCCATTATTCTGATTGTTTCCTCTAACAACTGTGCATGACTATTTTAGATTATATCATTATTAAAACAACATCAGTTCTAACATTAGCGATTTATTTATTTTATTTATTTATTTGAATTTATAAGCGCACAATAGCCCTCAGGCATTGTGGCGCTGTTACAGAACGCTTACCTAGTTACGTAAGTGCTTGCAAAAAACAAACATACATACATGTTGCCTAACCCCATGTTGCAGGTCAGCTAACTTAGTTGCTTAAATGCTTGCAAAGACATAAAGATTGCCTAACAGCATGTTGCAGGGTGGCAGCAGTATCCACATGCATAGAGTCAATTCAGGTGGAAGAAACATGCTGCCCAACCCCATGTTGCAGGGCAGCAGCAGCATACAAATGCATATGGTTCATTCAAGTGGCAGACGCATGCTGCCCAACCCCATGTTGCAGGGTGGCATGGGGTTGGGCAGCATGTTTCTGCCACTTGAATGGTACAATAAAGTACATCAGGTTGATATCTTTGAATGTTAGGAGATGGAGGCACGGGATCTCACTACAAAGTTTTAAAATGTTTGTACTATTTAATATGATAATATTATCTGTTCCTAAAAGGAATTTCAATAGACTTGTATTAAGTCCTTTTTAAAAAGGACCCTGTTGTTCTAAACGTTCATAACAGAAGAAGAGACTTTGCTAGATATACTGTTAGTTAGATTTCAATAAGAAGGGGGATTAATTGGTTGGTGTGTAACTTTCAGAGTGCCCATCTGTCTTTCTGTAGAATCAGTCTGTGATTCCACAGAAAGAACAACTTGGGAATATGTGTTCCCCTTGTTTGAGTCCATGTTCATAACGAAGGGGGTGTTGCTTGAAGGTGACTGTGAATTTATTATAGTGATTGGTGGTTGGTCATTTAATTCCAATGTTTTGCTCCATTGTGCTCTTCTTGCATTTCCTTAGGCTTTCTCTTGGTAACCCAGATGGAGTTCGTTTGTGTCTCTCTATGGAAATTAATTGTCATGATACCAGAACCTTCACTGCAAGCCTTACTCTCCTCCTCTTCAATGAGGTTCAGATTCCACAGAACCTTGCATGAGTTTTGCTTATTCAATTGCCACTTTCTTCCATTCTTGGATTTCTTGGTGGCCTTCTTATGTAGTGTAGGCAATGGGTCATAGGTTGAGATTTTGTTATGCAACGTATCAATAAGCTCAGAACCAACAATTGTATTAAGTCCTTTTTAACAAGGACCCTGTTGTTCTAAACGTTCATAACAGAAGAAGAGTCTTTGCTAGATATACTGTTAGTTAGATTTCAATAAGAAGGGGGATTAATTGGTTGTTGTGTAACTTTCAGAGTGCCCATCTGTCTTTCTGTAGAATCAGTCTGTGATTCCACAGAAAGAACAACTTGGGAATATGTGTTCCCCTTGTTTGAGTCCATGTTCATAACGAAGGGGGTGTTGCTTGAAGGTGACTGTGAATTTATTATAGTGATTGGTGGTTGGTCATTTAATTCCAATGTTTTGCTCCATTGTGCTCTTCTTGCATTTCCTTAGGCTTTCTCTTGGTAACCCAGATGGAGTTCGTTTGTGTCTCTCTATGGAAATTAATTGTCATGATACCAGAACCTTCACTGCAAGCCTTACTCTCCTCCTCTTCAATGAGGTTCAGATTCCACAGAACCTTGCATGAGTTTTGCTTATTCAATTGCCACTTTCTTCCATTCTTGGATTTCTTGGTGGCCTTCTTATGTAGTGTAGGCAATGGGTCATAGGTTGAGATTTTGTTATGCAACGTATCAATAAGCTCAGAACCAACAATTGTATTAAGTCCTTTTTAACAAGGACCCTGTTGTTCTAAACGTTCATAACAGAAGAAGAGTCTTTGCTAGATATACTGTTAGTTAGATTTCAATAAGAAGGGGGATTAATTGGTTGTTGTGTAACTTTCAGAGTGCCCATCTGTCTTTCTGTAGAATCAGTCTGTGATTCCACAGAAAGAACAACTTGGGAATATGTGTTCCCCTTGTTTGAGTCCATGTTCATAACGAAGGGGGTGTTGCTTGAAGGTGACTGTGAATTTATTATAGTGATTGGTGGTTGGTCATTTAATTCCAATGTTTTGCTCCATTGTGCTCTTCTTGCATTTCCTTAGGCTTTCTCTTGGTAACCCAGATGGAGTTCGTTTGTGTCTCTCTATGGAAATTAATTGTCATGATACCAGAACCTTCACTGCAAGCCTTACTCTCCTCCTCTTCAATGAGGTTCAGATTCCACAGAACCTTGCATGAGTTTTGCTTATTCAATTGCCGCTTTCTTCCATTCTTGGATTTCTTGGTGGCCTTCTTATGTAGTGTAGGCAATGGGTCATAGGTTGAGATTTTGTTATGCAACGTATCAATAAGCTCAGAACCAACAATTGTATTTCCCTCAAAGAGCAAACCTCACTGATCAGCTGGTTTTAGTGTTTTGTAGATTTTTTGTTTTTGATGTGATTCCTAAGTAGGGCTCACTATTGGATTTCCTCAGAGATGTATAAAGAGTTTCTAGCTTAAGTTTGATTTCACCTAAAGTCAGAGCGTGTACTTTCAGCTCCATCTTGATATTGTCATATAAGAAAGCGAACAAGCTAAGTGTACCTGGCGACCTCCACCAAAAGAAATTCCACGAAAGAAAAATGAATCCACAAAGCAAGAAGTGCCACAAATTTATTTAGCCCAAAGATGCTGGGAAGCACGATTCAGACAGCCCTGTGGAACTAAACTGTCTGAAATGAGCTGTCAATGCCGCCCACTGTGGCTACACATTTTATACCCAAATGGCAGAATTGTATGCCCAATTTTATACCTAAATGTTGTGACCCTGATTGGGTGAACCATTTTATGGACAGAAATCACAGTAACACCCCTCGTGACATCACACACCTTCCCACACTGCCCCACATTTAGGAGATTGTGCTGATATGTCAAAAAAGCTTCTTTGCCATTGGTTGGCAATGCTAAATATACAAAGGGATAAACTGCTGCATACTAGTTTGACAGAACACCTTGAGATGGATAGGGGCAAGAAACTCACACTGAGCCTGACCAATGGTGTGCAATGCGGACATCAGCGAGGACACTGCACAATGTTGCATCATTGAGACACCAAAAACTCTTTCTCCCTGTCGAGCAGCCCATACCCCTACCCCATTGCCTTGGCCCCCCAGCTCCCTTCTCATGCCTTGCTGCCAAGTGTAGTCTGAAAACATTACACCACAGCATGGCTGGATTTTAATGAACAGTATTTGATTTATTTTCCTCTGCCAATACTTGTCGCACACACTTGTGACTAGTTCATGGGCCTCAGAGGTTTCTCTTTGAGCGACTTTGCTGGGACTGCATTCTCCTGTTAGTATTACAGTCTTGCAATATTTCTGTGCATTGTTTCTGCTGACTGTTAAAAAAGGATCTGCGTGGTTTTTATGTTGTGGATAAGCCTCTGATGGAAAAGGTTCGCACATTTCCCTTGCGAACACGCATTCAAAACCCCTACGTACCCACACCCCCACCCACAACATTCCCACAACACTCTCCCACCCACACCCTCAACACACCCCCACCCACACCCCCAGCATAAACAAACCCTACTTACCTTTTTTACACGCTGATTCCCTGAGGCGCCAGTTCACATTCACTTCCGTGATCAGGAACCGGTGCCGCAGGGTCCTTTTCTTTTTTTTCTTTCTTTTTTTTTATTCGGGAGCTGCAGGGGTGTCCCCCGCAACCCCTGCTCACTATATGCAGTATAGTGAGCGGGGTGTTGCGGGGGAAACCCCTGCAGCCCCCGCAGTTTTTTTTTAATACTTATCTACAATGCTACCACCAAAGACTTGAGCTTTGGTGTTCGGACCTTTGGTGGTAGCATTTTTCTGAATTTTTGTACAGTCTGACCTTTTTTTCCGGTCCGATCGTACAATTCCATTAAAAAAAGCACACCGCTGTCACCACAGCCTGCATCCCTTTTATTGTGAGCTGTGTGCAAAAATGCTTTCCTTATGTGGGACTACAATAAAATTGATTCTCTACTGTTCCCATTTTGCTCAAAACCCCCATCATATACCCACTACGGCACCCTGCAACCCCACCTCATACCCATTCTGTGCAAACAACCCCACTGTTACACGCCCGTGCCATGCACCCAAGACTCTAGGAGCTGTCCACAACCACCGCAGCATAACACACACATGCTACCAAACATTTTGACTCTGGTATGTGGGCTGCTTACAGGGGATATATGTTTTCAAAAGTTTGTGTACTGTTTCATTTGTAGAGTCTGTATGTGAGGTTTTAACTAGGCTATGCGGTTAGGATTATAGAGTTTGTAGAGTTTGTAACAAGCACTGCGGCATAAGATACCCATGGAAGTAAATATTTTGGATTGTGGCGTATGGTTAGATGTTTGCTTGAATGGGTGTGTTATGCAGCAGTGTTTGTGAGTCCATTTATTATATACTTACTGGTTGAGTTTTTTGTGGTTGTATGCAGTTTTTTCATGACATAGGTAATTGGAGCAGACATTCTTTTTCGATCTCTGTGATAAAAGAAAAGGACATATGTTAGTGTAGGTAGTTCATAATGAGTTATTGCCTTGCATAATAGACATTTCTGTATTTTTCGACCCTCATATTTAATACTTTAGAAGTACTATATTTCAAACCAGTGTACTGCGTAATTTGCTAAGTTTCTGTGTTTGTTTTTTAAATCATTCGGTCTGTGGGAAAAAAAATCCATGCTGGATTAAAAGAAAAACTTCTATGTTGTGGTACAATATATTTCTTTCCTTGTTTTCAGTGTTTATTTCTTGTTTCTTGCTAATCTTCTAACTGTTGGCTTGTTGCAGATTTTTTGGGGAAGTTAGATACCTGTTGGCGTATTCTAACTGTATATTTATTGTTTGAATTTAGCGGTATTTATTTATCTGTTTGCTTGTTGCAGAATCTTGGGGCAGTTAGATACCTGTTGGTGTATTCTAACTGTTTATAGTTTTGAAATGGAAGTTTTGTTAAGGTTTATGCAGAGATTATCTATTTATCAAATTTTAGTTTTAAGAATATTAAATAAACGTTTACAAGATTTGCTGGTAATCTCTGTAATGGTAGTATCTTTACATTCAAACCATCCACATTTCTTTTTTATATATATATATGCAGTGTAGTGACCTGCATTGGTTGCGGCTCCTGTGTGATAGATTATACCTATTGTTGTGAATGTTTTCTTACCAAGTGATACTTGACCATGTGTGAATCCAGTCAGCTTGCAGTTGTTTTTGGTACAATCTGCATTATAATGTAAAAGCATTAGTATTACGTATTTACTATGTGTCTGTATTTATAAGTTGGAGCCATTATCTGAATTGCAGGTAGTACATAATCTGCCATGGTTTGCATTTTGTACAAGTTAGGTATGGATACATACATGAAGCGTTCATTAGGGACTTGTTCATGTGCCACATGGCTGCAGAGAGTGCATGTAAGTTTCCATATGTATGAAATCTGGAACATTTCATTTATAGGTATGTTTTTGTTTTCCAGCACTTGTAGTAAGTACACTAGAAATTCTTGTGGATCTTCTTGTGAGTTTATATTGAATTTCACCATTCCAGCTCAGTAGTCTAACTCTTGCCTTATTACAGAAACACTGTAAGTGTTGTCAGGATTGTTGGTTGCATTTCTATGAAGGACTAACATTTCCAAACACAATTGGTCTGTACTGTGTAAGTAAATGTTGTCAATAATTGGTGGCAATTGGAATAGAATATGTATTGCTACATTTGTGTAGCAATTTACACCAGTTTTATTTGAACATTTGAAGGGACCTGACAGTTCTATGTCGAAGTGATTTGTTAGGAGTCTGTGTTGCTTCTTTTAAGATGTAGTTGAGTTACTTTGAGAAGTATATTGTTCTTTGGTTGTGGTAGTTGATGGAGTATTAGCTTTTTTAACTTTCTTTGGAGGAATTGCAGTGAGATCCTGCATCGTTTCAGTCTGAAGTAGTTTTCTTTTTACAACTTTTTGCTTTTTGCGGAACAGGATAGGTTTTTAGATGGGGGTGTAGAGTGAACACAGTCTATTGTATTCTAGAATGCAAGGAATATCAGCATTTACTTTACTTGCATCAAAGTTGATTAGAAATAGTCCAACAAGTGTACATAAGCGTGATAGTGCTACATAGCTCATGCCTTCTTTAAAGACTGTGCTACCAATATCTATCAATGCTTTATCTAGGGTAAGATCTTGTGATTTGTGAAAGGTAACTGCGTATGCTAGAGTTAGTGAAACATATTCTCTGTGTACATACATCTCTTTGAAAAGAAGGAAGTGGGCTGTTGAGCATCCTATCTTTTAACTTCTGACAGTTTGTCAAAGAGAATATTGACAAACTGAATGTTTGTTGTCACGTGGGTATGTTTGAAAGCAAACAACTGTACCAAGTGCTCTATTAACTAGTCCTTGCTCCACATCAAGGTTATGTTTAAGCATTGCTCTACAGTTTAAAGATAATTTTAATATTTTCTCCAAACCAGCTGTGTTAGAGATAGAGTTTTCTAAGGTATTTAGACTTGTGGCTTGTTGACTGATGGGTAGTGTCATACCATGTACGTCTAGTTTATCTGTGGAGCACATTTCAATTATTGGTTGCATTAAACAGCTCGCAAGAGTTGGCATCAAGGAAATACAATTGACATTTGTGTGTGCTAATTGTTCCATGACATCAGTAGCACATGGGTTATGGCCATAGTGTGCATGGATGTGCCTGTTTTTTAATATCGATTGTGCTTCTTGAGATAGTACACAAACTCTGATACTTTTAAAAATGTTAACGTATGTGAGGTTGGCAGACTGGCACATGTTTTCTGTAAATTCTCTGTATTGCAAATGTTTTCAAAGATTTCCTATGCTGCCAAGAGTTGTACGGCACAGTTTGTGCCCTAAGGTTTTAAAAATAGGTTCACCTTTCAATGGTGTCAATTGAAGAAGATCTCCAAAAACAATAATGTGTTTTCCTCCAAAGGGCTCTTGATATTCTGTTTTGAGTACCTCTTGTAACTGAGGTGAATCAAAGCCAACATTAGGTGGGAGACAATGCTCACCTCATCTATTAGTAGCATTTTCATTTGTTTCAAAACTCTGCATAGTTCCATTGCAGCTTCTGTAGAAAGTTTGTAATAGTCTAATTTGTTTTGGTGTTCTACTGGAAGGAGTAGTAATCAGTGTATAGTGACACTGCCTATGTTGTAGGCAGCTAAAACTGTGGGGGCAGTTACAACAGCTGACAGTTTGTTTGTCAATTGTTGGAGGAACTTGGTGATGATTTTGTTTAAGAATGTTTTGCCTGAACCAGCTTGACCACTGATGTATAGCAGTATAGGTTTGTAGTCTTGGCAGGTACCGTTTTTATTTTCATGTTGCACACCATGTTTAATTTGTTTTGATAGTTCTTAGAAAAAGTATCGCTGCTCATTGTTCAGTTGTGATTTCAGTACAGCAAAGTCTTCTGTTGCTTGTTCATATTGACACATGGTGTTTTCTACTTCTGTAATGGCTAATTCTGCCTCATTTGCTATTAGTGGCTGTCCAAGTGGTTCTTGGCTTCCTATTACAGGAGATTGACTACTGTCGGAATGTCCACTTCTAGTTGGGCCTGGAGTTCTTCTTTGTGTTGCTGTTCATTGTGCAACACTATTTCGTAGTGTGTAAAGTTTACATCTGTTATAGTATTTGCATTTGCTTTGAAAGGGTCTTCATAGGAGTCATAGGTATCTAGTAACTCTTCCTCTTTTCTCCATGGTTTAAAAAGCTGTAACAGGGACATGAAATACAGTTCTTTATGTTGAGGAGTTTTTAATGACAATTCTATATGATTTATTAAGCTTTGTTTGATAAGTTTCACTAAGATGCCTTCACAATTTGCCACTCTGTATCTACCTTTCTTTTCATCTGGTTTTATATTATTTTTGTATGTGAAGTTTTGGGTTACGTGGTATAGACACATGGTTTCCAAAGTGGTACTCCTGTTTGGGTTTTTTGTGTCTAGAACATTGTTTTTCAAATTGTCTTGGCTGTAGGGATCATTTTTGGCTATTATTTATATGTCCTCATGTGATTTTAGAACTCTTTTTATATATTTAGCAGGACCAAGACTTAGCCACACTATAATTTCAGATTTTCTATACTAGGCAGTACCGGTTAAATCGTCTGCAGCTTCATAGCAGCCACATTCTCTACGAGAGAGCATTTTTATGCCTAAGCTATACATTTTCTATGACAGTGTTTTGACAGATGATATGTCATCTCAGAGGTCTTGAAGCTCTGTTTCTTCTGCTTTGGTTAAGTAGGCTGTGACATATCGTGCAACTGCAGTGGAATTGTCTGCAATGTACTGCACATCTATGTTTGGATTCCATAGGAGGGCAATGATTTCATTGTAATCATTGATATATTTTGATCCTTCTGTTCTTTTTATGTAATATGTGTTCTTAGGTGATTTACCTTTGACACTACGTCTAACTGAAGACATTAATTTGTTTACTTGACCTGTTGTTGTAACTGGTCTAGGGAAACCAAAGCGGCATTTGGTGTAGTATTTTCCTATGTTTTTATACTTGCAACGACAATATTTCCCACATTTGTGTCTTTGAAATTGTAAAATTTGTGAATGAAGGTCACCATGCGTTGTTTGTGAAGGAATTTCACAAGTGACATATTTTTGGATAAACTGCAAAACAGTGGCATCACTGTCCTGACCAAATTTAGGAGCATCTTTAATCCATAATAGCATGTGGATATGTGGTGCTCCTCTGGCTTGGTATTCTTTTCTCCAAAAGAAATGCTGCACTTCTCCGAGGGTAGGAACAGTTTATTACATAGAAAGTGTAGCATAGCAATGAAGCGATGATGAAAATATCTTGATACATTTACAGGATCTAGAGAGCAGAGTTCTCCTGGTGTTGTTATATCTATGTTTGTTTTGTTTTTGTTTGCTATGCGTAGGAAATTGTGTAAATCTTCCCATGCATATTCTTCACAACTTAATGTAACAAGCCAATTGGGTGGGCCAAGGTTTCTTATCATATAGCGTAAATCTCTGTGACGTCGGAACCAGTATTTTTTTGTACAACACATGTTTTCCAAAAGATTTGTAATACCTGACTGTAAAACCTCATATTTTTCTTGCACTTTTTGTAATAATTGTGTAGCTGGCATATTTTGAAAATGGGTACCTGATTATAATGTTTGTGCAACTCCGTAGCATAGAGTTGCTATTTCACTTTCAAAGAGAAGGTGAAATATGTATTCCATGTTTTTTCTGAATCTGGGGTCGTCAGAATACATTCGTAAAGAGCGATATTCTGATGCTGTTATCTGTGTCGGTCTATCATCGTACCTTCCTCATTTTCAGTAGGAAAGAGTAAAGGAAAGGCCGTGTTTCTATACTTTTTTCCCATATGCTGATTGGAGATCCTTTGGCTTGTCGCATTTGGAATGTTTCCAGTGCATCATCTATAGTGTATTTAGAGTGTAAAGGATGAATTGTGTAATGGTCTAAAATATTGGCTTCTATGGCAGGATTTAGAAGTTGCAAATTAACAAGGGGGTCCTGGGAGTCCCTCTGCCAGACATTAGTCCTGGGTACGAGAGACTTACCCAGAGTCTTTAGCTCACTATATTTCACAGAGAAGAAATATCCCAAACAGCTCCTCCCTACTGATGAGGTCCAACCAGACCAAAACACATGTCTGGGCATGCTGTTGGTACTCTTATTCAGAGGAGAATTGCCTAGCATTTTGGTGCTGGACTGCCCCAGGGCAGGACAAAGACTGATATGTTTGGGATATTTCTTCTCTGTGAAAGATAGTGAGCTAAAGACTCTGGGTAAGTCTCTCGTAACCAGGACTAATGTCTGGCAGAGAGACTCCCAGGACCCCCCCCTTGTCAATTTGAGGATTTAGAAGTTGAAATTGAGCAGTTTCTGGTGACTCTTGAATTATTTCAATGGTTTCTCTCAGGTTTTCTTCAATATTAATTTCTTTGTAGTATTCATTGTTGTTTTTTAGGGATTGTCTAAAGTTATGCAAGTCCCTGAGTTGTTGCCAATTTATTTTTGTCTTTTGTAGGTATGCCATTTACTAAGAAAATTAAAGATTGATCTATTGGACATTGCACTCCTAGAGTGTGTACATTTTCTTTAAGATCTAATGGTAAATAAACTACTTTTCCACAAATGCCTTTCACTAATTCAGAGGGAGGCAACTTTGCTGTTTTTGGTTGAAGGTGTATTATTGCTTGAAATGGGTGCACTGTTTGAATTATGATGGTCTCATATACATTGAGTTGTTTTAGGGGTTTTGGTAGTGGGAATAATTCCAAGTTACTTGTGATAGCATGTGAAGGAGTTTGGTTGTTGTCAAGTTTTGCAGTGCAGTAACTGCAAAGTATTAAGGGATCTGTCATTTCGTATTTGTTTTCTGCTATAAGGTAGAACGCTAATTGGTACCATTTGGAATCTTCATTGCGCCTCATTCCGAGATTGGAGGTAGTCATGGCGCTATTTGCACCATGACTGCCTCCAATAACGGGACCGAGTCTGGTGTGGTGCAAAGGGGACTTACCGGTCTAGTCCGACCCTGGCGGGACGGGTAAGTCTCCAATGCAACCACCATTCCCCATTCCCATTTGAGCACCCATAGAACTCAATGGGAATGGGGAGGGTGCAAATAATGGGCTCGCAAATGGCAAACCCGTTATTTGTACCCTGGTCCCTTAGCGGGACCCATAAGGGACGTGTGGTCTCACCACACGTCCCTTGCGGTTCCTGTTAGGGGACCTTGAAATCGGGCGGTAGGGGATTACCGCACCAGTCTTCTATTTTGTATGTTATGTCTACAGTTTTTGTGCTACCTTTATGGAAAATGCTGAAGCAACACACACACACATGGTTTGGTACTTCAGCGGATGTAGTTTTAAACTTTAGTATTTCTTTTTTGTATGTGTGTATTAGAAGGTTGCTATTTCTACAGTAGTTGCTAGTTTGTTTTAAAGCTATTGCATTTTGTAAGTGGATTTCACTTCCAAAATATTTTCCCTGTATATGCTCTATTTCTTCGAGTAGTTGTTTGGCTGTACCATGTAGAAGATTGTTATTTAAATTTGCTAGTGCTAAAGAAGGTCTTTAAGCATAGTAAAGTTTATGGACTTCTCAACATATCTGGCATGGAAATAGGACTGTAGGGATCTGCCAATCAGGTGTTGAGGTTGTGGTTTGTGTTGAAAGAGGCTGTGTGTAGTGGCGTAGCAGAGGTGGAGAAAGTCAGGGTGTTGGTGGTTGGAGATATTTTTGTGCATGGTTTGGAGCAGTATGCTAAATGCAGGAATGTGGCAAACAATTTTGATGTTAAAGGATTGGAGGTGGTGTGGAACACTGTGCCTGGTTTCAATGTGCAGGCAATTGTACAAGTTTGTGGAGATATGGGCAGGGTGAACAGTCCACATATGGTTGTTTTACACTGTGGTGCTTTGCATTTGGGCTATGCCAGTGCCCCTACTTTGTTGGAAGATCTGGAACACTTGGTTCAGGCATTAATGAAAGTACTTCCAAATGCCAGGGTTATTATTTTTTTCTGGTTTAGCACCTAGGGCAATAATGGACCATAGTTCTGTTTTTTGTCCTCAGCAAAATATTGCTTGGTGTGTAATCAACCGAGGCATGTTTGCTTTCATGCTTAGAGCTGGCATGTTCTTTTGTGATAATGAGAACATTGATTCTGGTAATGTTATTTATTTTAAAGAAGACAGCATGTCTTTATCTTTTATGGGAAATGCCATGCCATGCTCTTTTGTAACAGAAGGATTGCTTTGGAGAAGCTAATGTGAAGATTTTTGGAGAAAAATAAGGGAAAAAAACAATTAAATTTTCATTCCCCACTCTCAAATTTTTCGATTTGTCCGCAGACATCACGGCTCGCCGCGAACATCGCGTATTACATTCTGGGATTTTGGGGTTGAGAGGCATGCAAATGAGATTGAGCAGAGCAAGGGATTGGTCAATAAGGTTTACTGTGTGTGTTGTGTAAGGAGAGAGTTTTTCAGAAATTCTTTTTCCTGAGAGGAGAGCAGATAGCTATGGCTGTGTGTTTCAGAAAGCAGATTGTTTGGATTTTGTGAGATTCATGGATAAATTGGTTGGAGGTGCATGCAGATCACTGTGGAGGGCTGCACATCTTGCATTCCCCCATGTGGAAGTGCACTGGCATGGAGTGCGTGGAATGAAGTGGCTGGATTTGGTACCTCTCTGTGCTACTTTGGTGACACAGCGTCATCCAGACATTATTATTATTCATTGTGGAGGGAACAGTTTAGGACATGTGTCTGGAATCTCTTTGCTATTTGCAATGAAAGAAGGACTTGGGAAAGTCTTGGACATGTATCCAAACTCCAGAGTAATTTGTTCCTGCATTGCGCAGAGAAAAATGTGGCTGCATTCTTTTTCATTTGGTCCACAAATGGAGAAAGCAAGGTGAAATTTTAACAAGGCTGTCTGCGCCTTTTTGAGAGATGTTGGTATGTCCTCTTTTCAGAATGAAAACATTATGTTTCGTAGTAGACACATTTTTCGCAGAGATGGAGTACATCTTACTTTTGCCGGTAATCAGATTTTTCTGCGAAATATACACAATGCATTGCAACCTTTTTTGGAATTACAGCAATCCATTTTGCAGTAGGTGTTGACCATTTGAAGTTTTTGAAACACAAAAAAACACCATAAAAAGGCTCTTTTCAGAGCCAACACTTCCTCCCAGAGAAAAGTGCAATGGTTCTGATAGGGCAGTTCCACAGACTTCTAGAAAATGCACAGGGCCCTGCACTATTTATTTGTCACTTCTACTTTTGAACTGTGAAAGGTGGCTCTGAAAAGAGCCTTTTTTTGGAGGTTTTTGTTGTTTTATATTTCTTTGGTTTTTTAAACACGACACACAAGGAAAGTAGAGGAAAGGAGGGTAAGGAAGGGACACTAACCAGGGGGATAAGAAAGGGCAGGCGGAGAGAGGAAGATGTAGGGTGGGCCTTATTCAGGTAGTGGGCAGTCCTTCTCGTGCTCCTTGACCGCAGTCTCGAAAGCACTCTGATGGTTCTCCTCCATGCATAGTACTGCATCGCAGTACATGCACAATATTGTGATCCTCGAAAGGTAAGGGTCAACAGCATAATGAATGGCCTGCCAGGCAGCAGGAGGGATGTGCTGTCCCACAGAAGTGTCTCTTGTGGTGGCAGGAGTGGAAACGGAGGATGCTGCAGGGGAACTCAGCCTACTACGTTTATCGCAAGGTACAACCTTACGAATATCCCCCATAGAATGACTTTAGGTGTCGCTTCATTGATGTCGTACCATATCTATATGAACCAGGCTTGCCACGACTCAGCACGATGCGGCACTGAGTGCAGATCACCTTGTTCGCACAAGCTTTTGACAGTCCATCAACAGTGGAAAATAACCGCCACACCCAAGACTCACGAAGAGTGCTAGTAGTAGGGACTTCCACTACCTGTCTGTCTTCTATCCAGGAGTGGTGCGCCGCCAATGACCTCTGCCTTAATGCCAGTAAGACTGAGATTCTCCTGATCGGCACACCCACTCCCTCCTTCCCTGTAGCTCACTGGCCGGCCTCTCTTGGCCCACTCCCCGCTCCCTCCTGCAAGGCTAAAAACCTTGGGGTCATCTTCGACTCCACACTCTCTTTCTCGCCTCACATCTCTGACGTCTCTAATAAGTCACACTACCAGCTGCACCTCCTCAGAGGTATTCTTCCTTTCCTCTCCTTCCCCCAGAAGGTCACTGTCTCTAGAGCACTGGTTCTCTCTAAGCTGGACTATTGCAACAGCCTCTTTCTAGATCTGCCTGCTTCCACTCTACGCCCTCTGCAACTCATCCAGAACAGGACTGCAAGACTTGTCCTTGGCCTCAAGCCCAGGGATCGTATCTCTCCAGGACTGACATCTCTGCACTGGCTCCCGGTGGCTGCGAGGATTAAGTTCAAAACCCTCTGCATCGTCCACAAGGCCTTCTGGTGTCTGGGGCCTCAATACATTCAACTCTCTCTTCCTAGATACCTTCCCTCCCAAGATCTTCGCTCATCCGCCTCCAACTCCCTCAAGGTCAGTCGCTTCTCCAAGCAACGAATTGGTGGCAGATCTCTCTCTTCGGCTGGGGCCTCCCTCTTGAACAGCCTCCCTGCCTCCCTGAAACTTGAGGAGAAGCACCTGCGGTTCCGGAAGCACCTGAAAACCCTCCTCTTTACTTCTGCTTTCTCCCCCCCTCTCCCCTGCTAAAGTCCTGGCTGTTACTGAAACTGCACTTTTTACCTGGCCACCCACCTTATCTTGGGCCCTAGCCTTGCCAGTTGCACGCCTGCACTGCCACCCTGGCAACCCTTGCACCTGTGTACTGTTTTCTGTATCCCGACAGTCCCCCCACCAGCACTTATTTTCTGCACTCACCCTGCACTTGCCACCTGCTGGCCGTTGATTTATCTTGTTGTTCTATTATCCCATGCACTGCACTTTCCCCCCTCCCCCTTCCTTTGCACTTGCGCGATCTGAATGACACTTGGCCTAGTAAGATCATTGTCTGTCTTCCCTCTGTTCCCCCTCCCTTGCCTCGTCGCTGTTTAAAACACTTGTTTATAGACGCGTTATAAATACCATATCATATCATATCATATCATATCATATCATACCTCATCCTCTTCATCTCTCTCCTCTGCATCCACATGCCTGTTCCCCTCTGCAGGCCCTTGGGGAGGTGGTGGTGGTGGTGGAGGGGGCGGGGGTGGTGCTGAGACAGCAGTAGTAGCAGCCATGGATGCCATCAGGTTAGCTGAAGCAAAAGCAGCAAGAGCAGAAACAGCAGCAAAAGCAGGTCAATCTGCAGTAGTAGAAAGACAGAATGAGGATGAGCTCTGGGGTGTGGCCTTTTATAGGGGTGCAGGAGCACGCTTTGCGGACACCTGCGCTGTCCACGGACACATCGAACACCAAGAAAGGGCTCAAAACGTTCCAAAAAGTATGTAGCTCGGCAGGAACATTGTCTAGGACATGTGCAATGGTGAACTTTAACTGTAAAATACCTTAGATTGCTCATAAAAGCACTTTTTAAATGTGCGGGGGCCTGGACAGTGTCCGCAAGTAAGGACAAATGCTCAGCATGGGTGCGGTCACATGATGACTTCGCGGACACGTTCGCGAATGGGGCGGCTGTCCGTAGGACACCAAATGTGTGGGGTCGGTTGTGTGCATGCATGCTGGTGTTCTATGGAAAGTGTTCGGGTCCCCAAACTAATTAAAAGTGTGACACACATGCGGCGGACAGTTATAGACAGGCGTGATGTCCGTAGGACCCATGGGTGTGGTGCGCATGTGCAAGGGTGTTCTACAAACAGTGTTGAAGTCCCTGAATAAAATAAATGTGCATCAAAACTTTGCGGCCAGGCGGACGGGATATGTGTTCTACGGACATATTCATTCTGGTTGGGGACATTGCGAACAAGGGGGGTGTTCTTAGGACACCATATTTTGAATAGTTACGGACATGCGTATGGATTTAGTATCCTGTAGACACCTTCATTTTAACTACAAACAGTGCGAACAGGTATAGTGTTCTTAGGACAACCCCATTTTGGTTAATTATGGACAAACGGACATCGTGTGTGTCCTAAGGACACCTCCATTTTGATTGCGGATAGTACGAACAGGTATAGTGTCCTTAGGTCACCCTCATTTGGTTAATTACAGACAGGCAGACATTTTGTGTGTTCTAAGGACTGCTCCATTTTGATTGTGGGTAGTACGAACAGGTATAGTGTCCTTAAGACACCCCCATTTTGGTTAATTGGGGACAGGCGTACATCTTGTGTGTTCTAAGGACACCTCCATTTTAATTACAAACAGTACGAACAGTTATAGCGCCCTTAGTACACCCCCATTTTGTTTACTTGCAGACACCCCCGACACCCGTGCTATCCGTGAACACCCTAACTCCCTTTTAAAAAAAAATAAGACACAGGCATATACTAAGAACACACTTAAAATGTTATTATTGTATAACAGTATAAACATTACGAAAGACATGGGGAAGCAGAAACTGAAACAAATACAGGGGAATTAGGGGTATGGACATGATGTATGTGAGGGGAGGAAGGGATGGAATGTTTTTCTATCTGGGGAGGGTTTCGGGATAGTTGGCTGCGACATGGAGAGGGAGAACAGGTAAATGTTGGACATTCCAGCATGTCTGACGATGAGAGTAGCAGTAGTGTTAATCACGTTATCATGTGGGTTCTGAATCCATTGCCACTGAGGAAGAAGGCAACTGAGGTGAAAACAATTGCTGACAGTTGGCGCTTCTTCCAAGTCAAATAACACTGTTGTAGAAAAGAGGAAGAGGAGGTACTTTGTACAAGTGCTACGTCACCAACATTTAATGAACTGTCAACTTTGGCAGATGTGTGAACTTCATATGTTGTCGTTTAACTGGCTGATAATGTGTAAGTTAGGAGAGTTATATGTGATCTATGCCACCAGAGTGCATTTGTTGAGTTATTTAGAGCTTGCTTTTATTAAAAATATTGTTTTACCTTCTTACAGATTTGTATTTGCAGATTCAGGAACATCGGTATACTTTTTTATTCATATTAATTTTCTTTAAAAAATAAAAATATGTAAAGAAATCAATGGTATACTGTTCACCCTTTTTATGGTTGCTTTTTAATACAGGAGGAGGTCATGTGCATACTTTGAGCAATATTTTTGATCTTGTCCATGCCTTGGGAACATTTTAACTAATTCTGTATGAGAGATTGATGCTGTGAACTATGTGTTATAGTAGTATATAACGTCTTCTGGATGGTGTGGCCCATACGTGGTTTTACATTCTACAAGAAAACACTAAGATGTGGTCCTTCTAATGTTCCATCACAAAATTTGGGAATATGCAACAGTTTACAATAGGAAACACATTGATTATTTTGTAATGTTTTTCAAACTGTACTGCTACCTTGATACAGAAATACTGACAGTTCTTAATGGCAGTTTACTGGGCACCCTGGTTGTGCATGGAGTTAGGCTGACAATTTAGCTTGCCTACAGTTACAGGTCAGACTTACATGAGGGCTTTAATATTGACCCTGGGGCACTATCTGATGCAGGAACACCCCCTTTGCTGTTGGTTTATTGCTACTAGGATTGTGTTCCATTAGCCTGGAGTAGTAATAGGGGCTTTATTTGCTCAGAACACAGACCAGAATTTTGCAACTGAGAAAGATTTCTGCCATGGAATGGGATAGAAAGTGTGTTCATTCTTTCAATGGTTTATGTCTCATATTAGCATGTTATGCATATTTGTTTATTTATTTTTTACAATGATGTGAATGGTTGCTATGGAAAGGGTGGCCATTTTTGTTAGCTTTTTTTCAAGTCGAGAAATAGTTGCTGTGCCATTTGTCAAAATGTCTATTCATGAGATTAGCAGCAGCAGCGATGATAATCCCATCTGGGTCCCAAATCTATCATTACCAGTAGGAAGTCATAAGAATAAAAATGTGTGTAGACAGTTGGAGATATTTAAGGTGAACGAAAAGTGCTTTAAATCATTTGGTGCAAGTCTTCTTTAATGATGTGGATGATGCGTATTAGAAATTGCACAAGATGGTCTGGCCTATACTGGGCTGCAGCTTTTTTGGCTTATAAGCAGTGTTATATCTTAACTGTATCTGTGAGCGGTGGTTATGCAGAATCAGCCTCACCCATCAAAGGAGCTGCATGCAACAGCTAGAGTTTTCAAACACCTGCAGTACCAGAAAACTCTTTTTGAAGAGTCATTATAATTGGTAGAGAGGTTCAGAGAGGAGGCTTCATTTTCTGTGGCATTGTCTTTTTAGAGTTGTCATTTTTGTTATTTTAGATTTTTGTCACCAGTTGTACATTTGAATATGTTAAATGTTAAATGTTAAATGTTAAAGGTATTTGTACCGCGCACCGTCACCAACGGAATTGGTCCCCAGGTGCTCAGGCAGATCTGTAAATGATAAAGGTGGGATGGGTTAGTCGGTTGAAGAAGGAAGTAGGATAGTGAGAGGAGTGGTGTGCTGTTGGCAGCTTCAACTCAGTATACACCAGGTTCTGAGCTTTGGTGCGGGTATCGGATCGGAGTCAGTCCGCGTGTGCTGTTGTTCCGGCTTATGTGTTGTTGCAGTGTTGTGAAGTACGTGCGGCTTGTTGTGTGAGAGATGGTTGTGTGAGTTTTTTGAGTGAGATAGGTATGCAGAGTTTGAGCTTATATAGGTTAGTTGGTTACCTGACCTTTACCAATGCTAGCACTCGTAGTTCTGAGGAGTGTGGCCCTCACATTCCCATCTATACGCGGCGCAGGCCAATGTTTAGGGCTCCATACAGGTGTGGTCATGCCAACATTCACACTTTATGTAGACACGGCACAGGCTGGCTAACATTGTTCAAGAAAAACACTACGACATGGCCCTTCTAAGGGTTTGTCAGAAAGCTTGAGAACAGCACTCATGATAAATCATGTGGTGCGAGTGTTCTTGGATGATGTGGATAATTTGTATTGAAAATTGCAAGAGATAGTCTGGTCCATACTGGGTGGCAGTCTTTTTTGGCTTATATGTGGTGTTATATCTTTTCTGGAGCTGTGAGCAGTGGTTGTGCAAAATCAACCACCCTGCATTAAAGGGGCTGCGAGCAACAGCCAGAGTCTTTAAACACAAGTAGCACTGGAACATTGTATGTGAAGAGTTATTAGAAATGCTAGAGAGGTTCAGAGAGGAGTCTTTTCAGGAATTGTTTACAGATGTGGTCCTCTTATCTCCAGTAGTACCACTTTAATGAGCGAGAGGCCTTCTCAGGATCATTTCTTTCTGATGCAATGCATCTTTCAGAAATTTGTATCCACTTCATCCCAAGGTACTAATAGTTTTTTTACTCAGTTGAAGACACGCATCTGAAAAAAGAAAAAAAGATGTGGGATATGACACTTGGGAAAATCAATTTGGTGCAAGTCTCATAGGATGATGTGGATGATGTGTATTAGAAATAGCATGAGATGGTTATGAACATACTGGGCCGTAGTCTTTTTTGGTTTATATGTGGTCTTATATCTTCATTGTAGCTGAGTGGTGGTTGTGCAGAATCACCCTCCACCCATTAAAGGTACTGCTAGAACCAGCCAGATTCTTCCAACACAAGTAGCACTGGAACACTTTATGTTAGGAATTATTAGAAATGTTTGAGACGTTTAGAAAAGAGGCTGTTCATGAAGTGTCTACAGATGTGTTGCTCCACTTGGATGATTGAGAGGCCTTCTTGTGATCTTTTCTTTCTGATGTAATGCATCTGTGTGTAGTCTTCATACACTTCATCCTGGGGTACTAATAGTGTTTTTATTTGGTTGAAGACACTCAGCATTTCGCAACAAAAAAAATAAAAAAAGGATTTGGTATATAAAGCTTGGGAAAATGAATTATGATCAATCAATTGTTGCGAGTCTCCTTGGATGATGTGCATTGGAAATTGCATAAGATCGTCTGGACCATACTGGGCTGCAGTCTTTTTTGGCTTATCATTGTAGCTGTGAGCGGTGGTTGTGCAGAATCAACCTCCACCCATTAAAAGCATTGCTAGCAACAGCCAGAGTCTTTAAACAAAGGCAACACTGCAACACTCTCTCTACTTGAAAAGTGATTAGAAATGCCAGAGAGGTTCAGAGAGGAGGCTTTCCATATAGTGTCTACAGATTTGCTGCTCCTATATCCAGCAGTACCATTTGGATAAGCAAAATGCCTTCCCAGAACTTTTTTTGTCTGATACAATGCATCTGTCGGAAGTCTTGATTCACTTCATCCCGGGGAAGTAATATTGTCTTTATTCGGTTGAAGACAATCCAGCATTTTGCAATTGAAAAAAGAAGAAAATAAATTATGTCCAGCATGGAAATGGGATATGAAGTCTGTTCACCCTTTTGATGGTGACCATTTAAAACAGCAAATAAAATAACTAAACAAAGAAGATGACCACAATGGAATGGGAGAAGGGACTACATGTAGTCTCCTTCCCCTTTCCCCTTTTCATAGTGGCTATTAAAACTTTATATGTATATGTTTGTATAGGATCAATTTGACACAAATGAGGCCCTTTATGTTTGTAGACACTGTGTTGGTATCATAATGAAACAATTATTCTGCAATAAGTGTTTTGAAAGGCATAGTAGTGCTTGATATCTCTGTTGCGCTTTAAAAAGTGAACATGTTTGAAGGGATTGCATTGCAAACTGTTCATCCTTTTAGAGGCATTTTCTTTTTCGTGTTGTTATTTTTATTGTTTTACATATTCTTTTCCGGTTGGACATTCCAACATGTCCGACCACGAGAGTATCAGAAGTGATGACGTTATCATTTTAGTTCCAAATCCATCTCCACTGAAGAAGAAAGCAACTGGTATGAAAACCACTGCTGCCAGTTGGCACTTCTTTAAAGTTAAAAAACACTGTTCTAGAAAACAATCAGAGGATGTACTTTGCACATTGTGCAAAAAAAACTCTATGCCCTGGGCTGTCCAATGTTCCACCTCAAAGCCTTGGAAAGTGCACAAACATAATAAAAGCAAAATGCATGGGTCCCATTCTTTGCGTAGACATACCTCAGCACCACCTGCAGCCCTTCCATTCACCAGTGCAACAATATTGAAAAGTGCAAATGAAGCCTCAACTTCAGGAGTGGTGTGAACTGCACTGACTCCTGTTTTACCGACTCCAGATCTTTACATAATGCAAGTAATGTGTAGACGATGTCTCGAATGGGTGCCACAATTGAGGAATGGCAGAAGTTAATCGCTGAATACCAGGTTACCTGTCATTCTTACTTTTTTTTTTAATGGCACATTTTTCCCACCATTAAAAAAAAATAAAAAAATAAAAATAATTAAATGCTTGATGCATTTATTTTAATTCCCTTTGTTATATGTTTCATCTTTATATGTTTTCCTCTCATATTTCAACCCCCTCTTCCGTCCCCCAAAACAGCCCTTTTAAGGGCTAGCGTTTAAGTTACGAAAATAGATAACATTGAAAACAGACAGCAAAAATATATTACAATATCTGTTGTAATTTATTTTATGAAGTTTCAGTAATTAAAATATCCCAATTGTTTGGTTGTAGCTGCAGTTACGCTGTTAACAGGGGCAGTAGTTTACCCACAAATAAAAGCACTCCAGCCGCTGCTCGTCTTAGCCGCGCATGCAAAATCCTGCAATTCTTTGTAGCTGTGGCTACAAATAATAATATTAAAACACTTTAAACTTTAATTATTAATTTTTTTTAACTTACATTTGATTAACTCATGAATGGGTACTAGTCATGACCTTCAATTATGGGCAGTGGTCACAACCTTCACTCATGTGCACTGAACATTTTAAAACACTAACATGCTAACAACCATAGATTTTGGCCTTTACCAGTGAATACAGCTTTCATCCATGCCCACTGTATATTATATACACTGGTCAGGCACTAGCAATGGACTTTAGCACAATACTGGCCAGTGGTCACAACCTTTGGCAGTGCCCACCATATATTCTAACATATAAATGGGCCACTAGGCATGGCCTTTCACCTTGAGCAGTTTGTACATGTTTTGGCCATATTCACTGTATATTTTAAAATATAAAAATTGAATAAGTGAGAGCCTTTGGCTGTGCCCACTGTGTATTATACAACATTAACCAGCCACTAGCTATGGCCTTTGGTGCTGGCCAGTGACCCCAGCCTTTGTCATGGCCAAGTCCACTGCCTAAATTGTTATTAAGGTAATCACATTTTTCATGAGCTAACTTATAAATGATGTTTTGTTTAATTCCATTATTGATGTAATCAGTTATATACAATGTAATTAGTGTTGTCACCAGTGATGGCATAAGTGATGGGGTTCGTAATAGCATTGTTGTGGTTATAGGATGCACAACAGGGGTGCAAGGTTAAGGTGGCTCTAAGTGAATTTCAGAGGTTTTGTTGAGTTAAGTTCTCACCTTAACGTCCCTGCAACTAAAGGTTTTTTCCTTGTATATATATATATATATATATAAGCAAAAGCCACCATGACAATAACGCTTGTGTAAATTGTGTAAATATCAAGCATATATACACGTTTGGGCATCAATGTGCCTCATTACGGGTCCGGTGGTAAGCCTGCCGGTGCTACAAGCAGGTTTCCGCAGGACCCATAAAAAATCACTGGCGCCTGAGTTCCCGGTGCCACCGGGCTATGCCAAGTCTGGCGGCCAGGAAGTTAGGCACCAGCAATTTGGTTGGTGCCCACTTCCATCAAGTACAATAGCACTCCATGGGAAAACTCTGCAAGTGGTGGCCGTCCCACCCGACCGGTCTGACCCTGGTGGGCGGGACGGCACTCGCCGGCAGAGTTGTAGTGTGCCAGTCCGGAAACTAGAGGGTCGGTAAGCTTACGGGCAACGTTGTTTCTGGACCGGTACAGTCAAAATGAGGCCCAATGTCTTTAGTTGTCAGCGTGGAGTGACTACTAACAGCTCACAATTATGGACTCAGAGAAACAAATTTTACTTTATATTTAAAAAATAATATGCTCCTCTGGCAACCTGCCACCCTGGGCCTATTTGGCCTGGTTGTAAATATGTCTATGTGTTGTGGGATGTTTTTACCCATGCATCCAAGCCCTACTATAAAACTGTGCAGTACTGGCATGGAAAACATCATGATGGCCAGAACTCCACAGAGAGTGCACAGGGAAAACATGAAGAATAGGCTGCCACCCATTTTTGGCTATGTTGTGAGCACAGGAGGGCACTGCCTAAAACCACCATTGGGCTACACACACAGTAGCCTGAAACCATTGGGAATGGCAATGCTGATTGCCAAAAGCAACCCAGAACTGTGGGGAATTCATTTTCTTAATCCCAAAAATGGTTGCATTACCAGTACTCACCACTATCAGAAAGCCAGCGTTTTAAAACCACCAGACTTTTGTGTAAAACTGAACAAATGAAACAAAACCAGACCAAGGAAAGACTTGCTAAGAGGTGGATACAATGTAAAACTATATTCTGAAATGACTTGAAGGGAGTAATTATTTAATGTATAGGTAAAAATTGTCAGTTTGATTTGAATGTAGAAAACTGGGAATAAAAAGTGACATTTAGCTGAAACCTGGCTTAATGAAACTAAATTCTGCCTGACAACTACCCCCGACAGCAGTTGAAACTGGATGCTCAGCCACTCTGCCCCTGGCCAAAAGGAGTTAACACCTCTCTGATTAGATTAGGTGTGGAGCAGCTGGGGACTACAGGGAGTTGAACAAAGGCCTGTCCTGGACTCAGGCAAATGTTATATTGGGGGTGTCGTAAAATAGCTTCCTCTTGGGAGAAACTGGGGGGCAGCTGTGCCTCTGTGAACAAGCTGGCTTGGGGAAAGTGGATAAACCAGTTATTACACCATGTGATGTGGGAAGCCACACCCCTTTTTGACCAGAGCATAATTTAAAAAAGATAGATAACTCATAGTGCGGACTTGTCAGAATTATATAAGTAATATCATTATTTTTGTGATTTTTCTGTGAACATTTTAAGAGGCGTTAGGACCCTGTGGTGTATTCTGGGGGGTTGCTAGCGGAAAATAGGGTCTTACTCCAAATGTCTGCATGTTAAAAATCTGACACTTCATCAATTAATGTCCATACTCCTTGCGCACATGTGTGTAATTTTGGGTAAATGTCCGATATTGCAAAACCAGTTAAAGAGCGCAAAATGTTGTCATTTTTGAATGCAAGCCCCCAGGAAGATCAGAGGCGGACAAGCATGGACCATAAGGAATATATAATGTGCACATGTAATTTCAACAAATTGTATATCTGGGAAAGATGTATTTGAATCAAATATAGATTTGTGGGCAAACTGACCAGGGGAGGATCCTCTGACCCATAAACAGACCTCATCATGATGACAATCCATTTCCTTCCCCCAATCATGGGAGAGGGGAGAATTGGGCCAATGACAAGTAGAGAGGGGCAGGCTTAGCTAGGCCCAGGCACACACCCATTTCCAAAACACATAAAAAGAAACTGCTGGGACAGGTAGGGACATTCAATTCCATTTTCTGCGGAGCATGCTGACCGACGACTTCACATCCAGAGATCCAACACTTAGACTTCCAAGCTAAACAGAGACTACAGAACTTTGAACCAAGAAGGCCCACTGCAAGCAAAAGTATTTGTCAGCAGGCCTCAAAATCATTTGCAAACTATTCCACAGCCGGGTGAGCTGTCTGAATTCTTTTGCCAAGAACTCTTGCCAGTACCCAGAAAGCAGTGTTACATCCAGAATCCACTTGATCCGGACCGGAAAGCAGAGCAGTATCCAGAACCAGAGGCCGCTGAATCCCGAGAGGCTAGACCAGCAGAGCAGAGCTGACCCAGACCGCTGTGAGCAGAACCAGAGAGCTGACCCAGATCACTGTGAAGTGCCGAGACCAGAACCGGAGTCCAGTCCAAAACCTGACCAGATCCGTGGCGAGGCCCATTTCAAATTTATATTGTGAGTACCTAGCAGAACTGTGCCGAACCAATCTCGTAGTTAAAATAATCTAATCCAAACTATTTTAACCTAAGTAGAACTGCCTCCTAGAAATCGTGTCACCTGTCAATTCTGAAGCTGCAAGCTGCCACCTGTCATTTTGAGTTTTATTTTAAATCCGAAAAACTACCTTTATTTAATCGTCCGTATCTCTGGAACCGTTTGGTCTAGGAACGAGATTTAACTTTCCTCTGAAAGCTTAGAATCTAAGCTTTCCAACATGCCTAGAACCGACTTGCTACTTCTCCACTTGTCAAAATAGCAGTTCCATTCTTTCTTTTGTTAAAATCCATTGCAACTTGGTAATAACTCATAGAGCATTGCTAAAGTGAGCCTGAACTAATACCAACACGCATCTCCCACTCACCCTGAATCTCTAGAGGGAATTAAAAACAATTTTAGCACCTTTTCCCATCCATTGCCATCACATTTAAAAAGCATTTTGGGCCTGTGTTTCAAACTCCTACCTGTTTCCTCTAAGCTTGCTGGGGGGGAACTGAATTTCGTATTGTATTTGATTGCATTCCTGAGAACTATGTGCTCCTCTTTCCATCTCCTTCCATTTCTTACATTGCATAGGGGAGGGGGGTGAATTGCCAGAGAAAAAGTGATTATCTTATCTTTTGCTAAAATCATATCAAGTATTTCTGTACTGCATTTTATTCCTCATTGCTTTTCCCTTGAAATCATAAAAGTATTTTTGCTACTTTATCTATCCTATACTAACTCCTCATTGATTGTAAAGAAGTGTGATAGTGCCAGATTACCCATTGTTGATCAACATCATATGTCTAAGTGTACTATCAGATATTAATTTATTATAAAGTGTAATATATATATATATATATATATATATATATATATATATATATATATTGTTTAAATTCTCAAATAAATCTTTTAATTTGCAAAACAAACCTACTTCTTGGCTCAGTGGGGTCAGGGGGATTCTAAGAGGGGGTGTTATAAAAGGGTGGTCATCCAGAATACTGAACTAGACATACAAATACATTAATAAGGGTTTTCCTCAGCATCCCAGACTAGGCATTGACTTGGCTGTAGTGTTGATTGAATATCGCTTACAAAAGTGGGGGCTCTGAGCCAGGATATTCTGGGTTAGATTTATCATTTGTGCAGATTAATACAGTGTGCCAACTGACCAGATACACATATCCGGTTAGATCACCATGCTGTTTTACACTGTGAAAGCACCCCTCAAAGGAACGCTCTAAGGAAACGGTCTGTTTTGCAAAATAAAATACAAACTTCTGTAAGTCAGGAAGGAACTCAAATTCCAGAATGACGACCTTGGTAGATATGAAAATAGCCAGAGAGCACTTCTTACATAAGCTATTTGTGAGAGGTGAGTGGACTCATCAGGACCAAACGGTCTGGCTGCAGGAAATCGCGCAACAGGTCACTGAAACAGGGTCAGATATATGGAGAGATCAGGGTCCATTACATGTGGCCCTGAGTGAATTATACATGGCTCCTAAAGTTAAAGATGAACACGACAAGATGGTTAGGATAGCGGCATATTTGTATCTATATATGGGAGCCATGCAGGACAAATGTGCTGAAGGCCAAGATCTGGCAAGTAGGCAACAGCTGGCGTTAGAAAAGGCCCAATCTGACCTGGTCTCTTCTGAGCAGAGGCTGCAGAGGAGCCAGGAGTCAGAAAATGATAGTAGGCAGTACATCATTAAAATAAAAGAGGACATGGATAGACTGCAACAGGAGAAGGCTGACCAGGATACCAGATTTCTGGCCTCGCAGAAGGAGTACCAAGAAGGTTTGGACTCCCTTCTGCAGAGCCAGAAAAAGCTGGAGCAACAACTGGACCTCAACAGGGCATGCACAGAGCAGGTAGCCACCCTGCAAATTCGATTAGACAGAGAGGAAGAGGAAAGCAATACACTGATTCTGAAAGACCTGGATACCCAGGCAGAGTTTGATCAGGAGCACCAGAAAGCTGGTGCCTTCCAAAGGAAAGGGACGACCTGGCGGCACAGGTGCAGGCTCTTAGTCAGGAAAGGGATACCTTAGGCCAGGAAGTCTGCCACTTAAAAAGGAAAATGGAAGAAAATCACCTGACCCTCCAGGGACTGGGTGACCTCCAAAAAGAACACCAGAACTTGTTAGAGCACACAAGGAGGGTGGAGGATGCTGTGGTAAGAAAGGAGCAGGCCAATAGGGACACAGCTCAGGAGGTAACCCTCCTGCAGCAGAGACTGGCCCAGTACTCCAGGACCAATCAGGAGGCACAGAGAGAAAATGAGGCTCTCTGTCAGCACAATGATAGGCTCCAGCAACAGGTAGCGATGCAGGAGAGACTGATAGAGTCTAGTAAGGCCTTAACTGAGCAAGTGAAAGCGCAGGCTCTTGCATTGCAACAGGAAGCAGGGGCGGATAGAGATGAGGCTCGCTGGGAAAGAGAAACTCCTGAGCATAACCTCAGGAGCCCTAGTAGCAGAGGCCTTCATCTCTCCCAGTCCCTGGACCCTCCCACCCCCATGTCCCCTCGCACACATGAGCCCAGGGCCACGGAGATGGCAGATTACTATCCAGCTAGAAGTATGGGGCTCATAGGCCAGTACCTCCCAGGAATCGATGGGCGGGCATCCGGGTATGGGCACCCAAGCACAGTGCAATTTAGTGGGGAACCCCAGGAGAGTAGGCCCATTAAGGGCATCCTGAAAACCTCTGCCCAGTTAGGTCAGTGGGGGGCTACCCATCAAATCATGGCAGCAAGGAGGGGTCTGAAGACTCCTCTGAGCATTACAGGACACAGGAGACCAGGTCCCCACATTCTGCCAGCCATTCCCAGGCTCGCAGAATCCGGGAAAACCTGGAAGATCAGACGGGCACCTCTGGGAGCAGCGCTTCTGAGTCGGAGGATGAATGGACCAGGGTTACCCGAACCAAAAAGGCCAATAAGGCAAAAAGGGCCTTGCTTAAGGACCCATTGAAACAAATAAAGGCAATAAGGAGTGTCATCACGCCTTATCATTAGAACGCCAAGTATTCTGTTTGGGAACACTTGGAGCTCTATGAGCAAATGATGAAGACTTTCCATTTGAAGGACAGCAGTAACTGCATCCAGTACGTCAAATGGACATTCTCCCCAGAATACTCCAGTTTCTTTGCGGGGCTGGAGGACCAAAAACATTTAAGATGGTCCACCTATAAGGCGGCCATCTTGAAACATTTTTCTGTTCACAGAAATCCTCAAGAGGCTCGCAAGGCAGCCTACAATTTGAAATGTAGGGAGGATCAGGCCCCACAAGAGTTTGTGCAAGAATTAAAGCGTGCTTTTGTGCAGACCACCAGAAGGGTGCGCACGGATAGCAGAGAATTTATCAATACGTTTTTCCATGCCTTACCCAAATACATAATGACCCAGCTCGTGAGAGATTTTCATGAGAAAAGATCTTTAGACTGGGTCATTGAACAGGCTACCCGGATCTATGAGGTGCAGAAGCCCATCGAAAATAAAAATAATGCGCCGAAAAACCCCAAAACCAACAGCACCCCTGCTGCTGCCAAGGTGGCAGAGGTAAAGGTTGCCCCCGTTTTAGATTTGGAGATGGGGGGGCCTAAAAACCTGCCTGCACCAAATATTTCACAGCCCAGAAGGCCCTCGGGCCAGTCACAGACAGGGAGTCGAGGAGGTAGTCCCACAAATGGGGTCCCCCGCTCCCCTGACTATGTAAGTCCCCGCTACAAGGGAAACCGAACAATCCTGGGTTATGTGTGGACTCCTCCAGCCCAAGGGGGGGGATCCACCAAGCACCTGACCCGGGGAACTTCCCTCCTAACTTCCCCCAGGAGGGCAGAAATTCTCCAAATCCTAGGCAGAACTTTTTCCCCAGGTATCCGCCCAATTTCCAGCCCCAAAATCATCCATCCTTCTTTCCCCAATTCCCTGAGCCCAGACAGCCTAATCCGGGAGAGGGGAGGCCAAGGGTGGAGGGGTACCAAAATCTTCCCAACCAGAGGTACTACCAGAGAAGGGATAGCTACCCTTCCCGGGATCAGCCCAGGGGAGAAAATAGAGCCCCGTATCAGCCTGAGCGGGTTTCACAACTTGAGCGCCAGGTCCAAAATATGGCACGAGATCTGGGTCACATACTGAGGGCTCAACAGAACCCTCAGATGAGCATGCCACCGCAGAATGCCCCAAACTCTGGACCTGGTGCTCCAGAACAATGACGGGGGCAGCACCCCGATAATCCACCGGTTCCCAGGGAGGAGGCACAAGGGGAAGGGGGGTGTAAAGCCTTGGAGGAAGCCTCCTTCCCAACTTGTCAACAGCCCCTGGAAAACCAGGAACCGGAAACAAAATCTCCTACCCCTGAAAGCCTGCCTCCCAAGGAGCAGAGGGGGGGGGTAGGAGAAACAAAGGACCCAAACAGGCCCAGTTTGTGGAGGAGGTACAGATCTTCCAATTTGAGGGAGAGGGATCCTCAGAGGATCCTGGGAAAAGGATCTTCTCCTTTCAAGATGGGGGAACTCCTCCCAAAAAAAAATGGGTCCCAAGGGATTCCAATCCAGACTGGGGAGATATGGAGACTGAGCTACCGCCGCCCATCATCTCATCCCAGAACCCACCATTCCGAAATCCCCTGGTTAAAACCCATCTTGGTGACTGCCTCCAAAAAGGGGGATGCGGCCCAGAACCGGAACCAGGGGAACCCACAATGGCTCTGATCTCCAGTTGCCAACTTTTTCTTTCAGATTCCCAAGACTCTCCACAGAATTCTGCCCAAATCTCGTCGCTAGCAATGTCCAAAACCAGAAAGTTAGCCCACCAGTTGTCCAAAAATGTGCATTATCTGTGCCCCCTTGAGGAGAAGGAGGGAAGGGTACAATTTTGGCACTGGTGGACACTGGATCCCAAGCTACCCTTCTGTCCAAAAGGGCCTTTGAGGAACTAAATGCAGGAAGGGGGTGAGAATTACTGTATTCCTCTCACTTCTCTTCCTGGACAACTGCAGAACTTTGACGGGAAGGAAATTCCTGTCGAGGGGACTGCAGATTTGGACATCAAAATTGGGTGACACAAGGTGAAACACCCGGTCATAGTAGTGACTCCAGAGGGCACCCCTTGTTAACTAGGGAATGACCTCCTGAGAAGGTTGTCACCCCTAATAGATTGTGTAAACAAGGTCCTCTGGACCCAGACTAGCCGACCCATAAAATTAAAACAGAGTGTCAACCATGTTAGTTTAAACGGCACCTGCCACATGGTTGAACAAAAATCTGACCAAGTAGAATTTCACTTCCAGAACAACCAAACTCCAGACGTGACAATAATAGCAGTAGGACAACAGACTGGTGATGGGGGGGTCCTCTCTATTTCTGAAAATGAACCTTCCTTCCAGTTTAAGGTGGTATTCCACACTGGAAGGAAACACTCTGAAATTCTTCACCAATCCACAATCAGAAACTCCCACTCCTGTAGTCCAGAAAGATGTGAAATCAGCTCAGAGCCTGGCCGATATTCAGCAAATTGGAGATCAGTTCTTCATCCCTGTTCAGTTAAATGATGGGAAGGACTCTGTTCTCGCTCGAGTGTGTGTGAACAACGGTAAGAGCTTCATCAGCGAAGCCATGTTCAGCCAACTCCCAAAAGATCCAGCCATTCCCACATTCAAACTGATAGACAAATGGGAAATGGACCTGGAAGCACCTAATTCCAAACATCTCCTGCCAAGCAGGTGTATGCTCAAAATCTCTATTGGCAACAAGAGCATAGTCCATAATTGTTGGGTCGTGCGAGACGTCACTGCCACCTTTTACTTAGGCAGTGACATTCTCAATCGCTTTGCCATTAGTTTGGACCTAATAAACTTCAAAGCTTGGTCCCAATTAGCGGATAATCCCTTGGGCTTTGATGATTCAGAAAAAGCATTTAGGTCAGCTCAATTGCTACCTTATGCAGTTGAAATTCAGATTAAAGAGGAAGTCACCATCCCAGAAAGGACCCGAAAATTCTCCCTGGAAGTGAAAGTTAAAAGAGGACAAAAATTGAAAAACCCTGATGCTTATATTCATCTAAATGCTTCTCTCCAACAGCAAGGGTTAGGGGTAAACCCAACACCATTAGTCAACATAGAACATGACACCATTCCAATAGAGGTGGATGACAGCGACTTACAGAGTATTACTCTAGCCGCAGGCACCATTATTTTAATGGCGGTTGATGACCGACATTTCTCCATTGATTTAGGAAATGGACTGTTAGGACCAATCCCCAAGGACTGTTTTGACAGTGACAGTGAGGACAATACAACACCAGACAGGATTTTCACCCGGCATGGGGGGAACTTCCTGGTGTACACTTCTTGCCCTTATGGTAAGGAAGATGTGACTTGTGACTTCAGAGGGGATGAGGTGATTTTCCAGGTCAATGAGGGCTGCCTTTCCCACCTGAAGCCTCCGGTCCAAATCAGCACTCTGACCAGGGACTTCTCCACCCAGCTGGAGGCAGCCTCTGAGATAGCCAAACCAGAAGTATTTCCAGACTTCAGGCAGATGGTGGAAGAGAGAGTCAACCTAGCTGATGCCTGTGTGACTCTGGAACAGAAGCAAAAGTTGAAACAAGTGTTCTTGGATTTCCAAGATCTCTTTGCGGTAGACTCATATGACTGTGGTCGCACTGACATCCACACCACAACAATTCCCACGGACCCTGGAATGACTCCAGTGTTTGTGAAGCAATATCGCTTGCCTCTCGCATCCATGGAGTCCCTTACTGAAATAATTAAGAACCTTGAGTCCCGGGGAATAATCCGTCCAGTCCACAGCACTTTCAATAATCCGGTGCTGGGAATATTGAAGCCAAATGGCCAGTGGAGACTCTGCGCCGACCTTAGGGAGCTCAACAAACGGGTCCATACTTCCCAATGGCCTCTGCCCTACATTGACCAAGGGCTGGCCCAGATTCAAGGGTCACAAGTATTCACTGCAATAGACCTGACCAATGGATACTGGACCGTGCCTGTCAGTAGGGAGGACCAATACAAACTGGCTTTTACCTTTGGGGGCCAGCAGTACACCTGGACCCGGACTTCCTTTGGATACCTCAACTCCGGCAATGAATTCAACATTTTCCTACATAAGGCCATGCCCGACCTGGGTGCGAGGGGTAACCTGGCTTATGTAGATGATTTCCTCATCAAAAGTTCATCTGTGGAGGAACACATAGCAGAGATCCGTTATGTTCTGACACAGTTGAGGGCCGCCGGAGCAAAACTTTCCTTTCAGAAAGCACAGTGGTGTAGAACCTGTGTTAATTTCTTGGGACATGAGATTACTCCTCAGGGTCTCTGTCCACAGGAAAAGAAAGTGGAAGCACTTCAGAAACTGAAAGACCCCACAACTCTGCGGGAACTAAGGAGCCTCCTTGGACTGACTAATTACAGCAGAAAGTTCATTGAAGGCTACGCAGAGATCACTAGACCCCTGATTCATCTCTTGAAGGGGGGTCAAGTGGGAATGGGGTCCAGAACAATCTGAGGTGGTAAGACAACTCAAAAGAAGCCTCTCACAAGCGCCTTGCCTAGCTTACCCTGTCAGAAACAAGGAGTTCTTCCTGGAGACGGGGTTCTCTAATACATGCTTGACAGCAGTATTATACCAAAAGCATGACAAGGTCAATAAAGTAATCTCCTATGCGAGCAAAACTTTATCCTCTGTGGAGGAAAAATTCAACGATTGTGAGAAGGCACTCCTGGCAACGGTGTGGGCATTGAAGAATTACCGCCCGTTTATCCAAGGGGAACACATCACCTGATGATTAACCACATCTTTTCCCATTTTGGTCTACCTCAAAGGATTGAGTCAGACAGAGGTAGCCACTTCACCAGTGAAGTAATGACAAAGATGTGGGAGATACTGGGGTTTAAAAGGAAGCTACACATTGCTTACAGGCCAGCTTCTTCTGGAGCAGTGGAGAGATATAACCGAACCATTGTGAGCATCTTAAAAAAGTTTGTGGCATATTCTGGGCCAGTTGGGATATCCGATTACCTCTGGTCCTAATGGCCATCAGATCTACCCCTTCATCTGCAACTAAAATGTCACCATTTGAGTTGATGACAGGACGCAAGATGGTGCTTACCCAGCATTTGCTCTACAGAACCCAAGAGCAAACGTTGATAAATGCCTCCACAACTCATGAGTATGTGGAGAATTTAAGGAAACACCTTCAGCATGCTTTTGCCTATGCTCAGAGGAATCTAGAAAGATCAGCCGAGAGCGTGAAGACCCACTATGATTTAAAAACCACCCGAAAGGAATATAAGGTGGGTGATCGGGTCTAGCTATACAATTTCCAAAGGAACCAGGCCAAACAGCGAAAATTCTTGCCTACATGGAAGGGACCGTTTGAAATTATAGACAAAATCTCCCCTGTGGCCTACAAGATCCGCATCCCCAAAGGCGGTTTGGCAGAGGGGGAAGACAAGTGGGTACATAAATCAGCTAAAGTGTTCCCATCCCAGGCACACTCTGCAACAACTGGAGGCATCCACTGGAATCCCAGAGGGGGCCGCTCCAGAGTAATTCAGTTCCAACCCTAACATATTCCACATATAGCATATAAAATTCTGTGATCCTTGTATATATATGTTCTTGTCTCCTAATTTAAAAAAGAAAATGTATATGTTCATATCTTCTGATTCATAAAATGTATATGTTCGCCACACCATTAACAGTGGTGAAGAAATGTCTATGAATAGGTATTGCCGCTTTGCTTTATCATCCTAGGAGAGATGAAACCATGGAGACTGACCAAGGAGGACGACCGGAAACCGGGAGCAGAGACCCGAGGGGCCCGGGGTACCGCCCAATATTCCCATCAGGACCGGCGAGGAGAACCGATCGATCCAACTGGGTGGGGGAAAAGATGCTGAACTGTGCCATCTACCGGAAGAAGATGAGGAGAACATCCCAGATCTTGCGAGTTCCATCTGACAAAGGACAGAATGGCCATCGCAAGAGGGGGGGCTTGTGGGATGTTTTTACCCATGCATCCACGCCCTACAATAAAACTGTGCAGTACTGGCATGGAAAACATCATGATGGCCAGAACTCCCCAGAGAGTGCACAGGGAAAACATGAAGAATAGGCTGCCACCCATGTTTGCCTATGTTGTGAGCACAGGAGGGCACTGCCTAAAACCACCATTGGGCTACACACACAGTAGCCTGAAACCATTGGGAATGGCAATGCTGATTGCCAAAAGCAACCCAGAACTGTGGGGAATTCATTTTCTTAATCCCAAAAATGGTTGCATTACCAGTACTCACCACCACTATCAGAAAGCCGGCGTTTTAAAACCACCATACTTTTTTGTAAAACTGAACAAATGAAACAAAACCAGACCAAGGAAAGACTTGCTAAGAGGTGGATACAATGTAAAACTATATTCTGAAATGACTTGAAGGGAGTAATTATTTAATGTATAGGTAAAAATTGTCAGTTTGATTTGAATGTAGAAAACTGGGAATAAAAAGTGACATTTAGCTGAAACCTGGCTTAATGAAACTGAATTCTGCCTGACAACTACCCCCGACAGCAGTTGAAACTGGATGCTCAGCCACTCTGCCCCTGGCCAAAAGGAGTTAACACCTCTCTGATTAGATTAGGTGTGGAGCAGCTGGGGACTACAGGGAGTTGAACAAAGGCCTGTCCTGGACTCAGGCAAATGTTATATTGGGGGTGTCGTAAAATAGCTTCCTCTTGGGAGAAACTGGGGGGCAGCTGTGCCTCTGTGAACAAGCTGGCTTGGGGAAAGTGGATAAACCAGTTATTATACCATGTGATGTGGGAAGCCACACCCCTTTTTGACCAGAGCATAATTTAAAAAAGATAGATAACTCATAGTGCGGACTTGTCAGAATTATATAAGTAATATCATTATTTTTGTGATTTTTCTGTGAACATTTTAAGAGGCGTTAGGACCCTGTGGTGTATTTTGGGGGGTTGCTAGCGGAAAATAGCGTCTTACTCCAAATGTCTGCATGTTAAAAATCTGACACTTCATCAATTAATGTCCATACTCCTTGCGCACATGTGTGTAATTTTGGGTAAATGTCCGATATTGCAAAACCAGTTAAAGAGCGCAAAATGTCATTTTTGAATGCAAGCCCCCAGGAAGATCAGAGGCAGACAAGCATGGACGATAAGGAATATATAATGTGCACATGTAATTTCAACAAATTGTATATCTGGGAAAGATGTATTTGAATCAAATATAGATTTGTGGCCAAACTGACCAGGGGAGGATCCTCTGACCCATAAACAGACCTCATCATGATGACAATCCATTTCCTTCCCCCAATCATGGGAGAGGGGAGAATTGGGCCAATGACAAGTAGAGAGGGGCAGGCTTAGCTAGGCCCAGGCACACACCCATTTCCAAAACACATAAAATGAAACTTCTGGGACAGGTAGGGACATTCAATTCAATTTTCTGCGGAGCATGCTGACCGACGACTTCACATCCAGAGATCCAACACTTAGACTTCCAAGCTAAACAGAGACTACAGAACTTTGAACCAAGAAGGCCCACTGCAAGCAAAAGTATTTGTCAGCAGGCCTCAAAATCATTTGCAAACTATACCACAGCCGGGCGAGCTGTCTGAATTCTTTTGCCAAGAACTCTTGCCAGTACCCAGAAAGCAGTGTTACATCCAGAATCCACTTGATCCGGACCGGAAAGCAGAGCAGTATCCAGAACCAGAGGCCGCTGAATCCCGAGAGGCTAGACCAGCAGAGCAGAGCTGACCCAGACCGCTGTGAGCAGAACCAGAGAGCTGACCCAGATCACTGTGAAGTGCCGAGACCAGAACCGGAGTCCAGTCCAAAACCTGACCAGATCCGTGGCGAGGCCCATTTCAAATTTATATTGTGAGTACCTAGCAGAACTGTGCCGAACCAATCTCGTAGTTAAAATAATCTAATCCAAACTATTTTAACCTAAGTAGAACTGCCTCCTAGAAATCGTGTCACCTGTCAATTCTGAAGCTGCAAGCTGTCACCTGTCATTTTGAGTTTTACTTTAAATCCGAAAAACTACCTTTATTTAATCGTCCGTATCTCTGGAACCGTTTGGGCTAGGAACGAGATTTAACAAGCCTAGAACTGACTTGCTACTCCTTATACTTTTGCCGCAATCACGATTCACGCACTCATGAATTTACCGCAATTTGCGATTTTGGCTCAATTTCTCCACTTGTCAAAATAGCAGTTCCATTCTTTCTTTTGTTAAAATCCATTGCAACTTGGTAATAACTCATAGAGCATTGCTAAAGTGAGCCTGAACTAATACCAACACGCATCTCCCACTCACCCTGAATCTCTAGAGGGAATTAAAAGCAATTTTAGCACCTTTTCCCATCCTTTGCCATCACATTTAAAAAGCATTTTGGGCCTGTGTTTCAAACTCCTACCTGTTTCCTCTAAGCTTGCTGGGGGGAACTGAATTTCGTATTGTATTTGATTGCATTCCTGAGAACTGTGTGCTCCTCTTTCCATCTCCTTCCATTTCTTACATTGCATAGGGGAGGGGGGTGAATTGCCAGAGAAAAAGTGATTATCTTATCTTTTGCTAAAATCATATCAAGTATTTCTGTACTGCATTTTATTCCTCATTGCTTTTCCCTTGAAATCATAAAAGTATTTTTGCTACTTTATCCATCCTATACTAACTCCTCATTGATTGTAAAGAAGTGTGATAGTGCCAGATTACCCATTGTTGATCAACATCATATGTCTAAGTGTACTATCAGATATTAATTTATTATAAAGTGTGATATATATATATTGTTTACATTCTCAAATAAACCTTTTAATTTGCAAAACAAACCAACTTCTTGGCTCAGTGGGGTCAGGGGGATTCTAAGAGGGGGTGTTATACAAGGGTGGTCATCCAGAATACTGAACTAGACATAAAAATACATTAATAAGGGTTTTCCTCAGCATCCCAGACTAGACATTGACTTGGCTGTAGTGTTGATTGAATATCGCTTACAGTGTGGACTGTCTATTTCAGAAAGTGTGTGGAAGGAAGCTGAGTGTAGGGATGACCAATTGGGCAAGGTAAAGGAGTTTGTTGTTAATGACTGGTCTGGTTGAACAAGTGAGGATTGCTTTTGCACCTTTCTCACCGTAGAAGAGGTTTTCCTTCTAAGGTCTGGTCGTGTTATGCCTCCACTAGGCATTAGGAACACCCTTATGGAAATTGGCCACAAATGTCATTTTGGAATGTTGAAGACAAAAGGGCAACTAAGGGCTAACTATTAATGGCCAATTCTTGACAGTCAGTTGGAGAGATTAGTTAAGGACTACTCCTCTTATGCTGATTTTGACAAAACACTTACACAGAGGTTCTGGAGTCAGATCAAAGCGAACTCAATAATGGAAATAGACAAAGTGAACGGCAAAACCCAAATGCATTATCATCCAAATAAAGTGGGCAGAGCATATACTCTTGGCATGCTTTATAGTTTATATACTCAAAATTCATCATACCTGTCATCATACTGTAATCTTAGTTACCAAAACCTAAGGAGTGCAGTAACTGGTACTACATACCCAATCTATAGGGGTTAAATGTGTAATTGGATAATGCTTGTCTGATGGCTCCTCCTGAGACCACCTCTAAATTGATAACAGCAAAAAGACATCATCTCTACAATGAACTACAGGTTTCTGTGGTTTCAGTGTTTTGATTTCTTGTGAAGCCTTGATGCCTTTTGATTACTTTGATGTGTGTTGAGGCGTCCATTTTGGAAAATATGGAAACCCAATGCTGTTGCATTTCTATGCTTGTGTTACTTAATGTTCACATTCTTCATGTTGAGTGCACATGTGCTTCATGTCTAATGCATGCACGTGTATTGTTACAACTTTGGTTTGGTTTTACTGGTGCCATATTCAGCTTTAGCTCAAATACATTTAACATTTAACATTTAGTAAAACGAGCTCAAAGAATTCCCATGTTTTGGGTGGGGAGAGGTAGGAAATGGTGGGAACAGCCATCGGAATTGGCACGGCCATGGGCAGTCAGTGGGTGGGCTCATAACCAAACACCACATATAGAATGTGTCTCGTTCCTCATATGTAATTCCTCTGTGTTCCCCTCATATGCCATTCCCCCCACCTGTACTCTCTTTCAATATTTTATGCTTATAGGTGTCGCACGTGAGACCTAATAGCCCAAACTAAAAAAAAAAAAATTGGAAATAACTTCTCTCCTCTCCTCCTCCTCTCCCCTTGCCTTTCTTCCCCTGTGCTGCTTGTCCCTCCCCTCCTCCCTTCTACATCGTATCCTCTGCTCTCTCCTATCCTCTCCTGCTCCCCACGCCTCTTTTCTCTTCTATTTGTATAGAAGCAGAAGCATGGGTCAGATTTCTGAAGTGTGCTGCTGGCATCACCCTTCACATTTGATATGGGGCAGCCATTAGCTCCCTGGTATATTTCAAGTTTGGTTAAGTGACAAGACTCTTACATGCTTCGCTGCGGCTGGGTGGCAGAATCGGCTGTATAATTAAATACATTAATATAATCTCCCATCAACTGTATCGAGTTGGAAGAACATTAAGAATAAGACACAGTCTCCAGTGCATGATGTCCGGCGTCCTCGTTTTATACTGTGTTTTTATGTGTGTACATGTATGGTGCGTCTGCCTCCTGTTGGCAAATACTACTCGCCTGTTTTTGAGATAATAAGATATTTTTTAAGCATCCTCTCCATTAGGTATTACAGAAACACCCCACTGCCTATTAAGCCGTCAGCATCCTTGGGCTCGCCCCTTGCCTTTGTTTTGTTAAAGGGGGAAACTAATTGCTGATTTCTGCAGAAAAATCTGCAAATGAAACGTTCCATTAGCACAAATGTTCAAAAGTCTTTAGAAGCCATCTCTTCAAAGGCATAATTAGGTATTTATTTCAGACATGCTCGAGTCTTTGCAGTAGCTAATAAGATGCAGGCCATTTGAATATTAATATAATAAATGATTAAATTAAAAAACCAGATTCAGGCTCAGAAATAGACTTTATGGGTCCCAGGGGGTCAGTAAAACCGTATTCCATTCCTTTGTGCAGTTAACATAGTACAGGGTACACGAATGAGAAAAGCAATATTTGTCCTGTGAAACGCACGGGTTTACAATGTGGCATTCGTTTTAATAGTTGTTTCTTTTCAAGCAAAGGCCCGATATAAAGTTACCAAGCGCCCACACCCCTTCCCAGTGCCCCTGCCCCCTACGCCAACCCCCTGGGTCTCGTCTCGTTTTGCTTCAAAGCAAAGTTCCTGAGCCTTCAAAAGAGCGAAATCCCTGACTTAAGAATGCCATGATAACCCCATTGTATTTACCAACATTATCTATTTTATTTACAAATTACCCGTTTTTATTTGTATCTCTTATCTATAGGAATATCTTTCGAAAAAATAGCTCGGAGACATGAAAACCAGTGCACCGTGAGAATCTTGTTTCCTGCGTGGGGCGGCCAGTTAGGAGGCTTTCATTGCAGATGCGTGCAGTTAATGGGAAACGCAGAGCAAAGTCAGAAGGCGATTATAATTGGCCATTAGGCCAAATAAAGGTGTTTCCATTTTAAATTAGCCCATGGAAACCGCCTGCTCTCAAAATCCCACGAATGCGAGGGGTGTGAAACAACATCTGGTCACGCTTTCAGCTTTATTAGCATTCCTTACTTTAGGCGGGAGTCTGTGTAAAAATAACAGAGGAGGCAAGATGGCCTCCCGTGAAGTACAGACCCAAGAATGAGCCGCTACCAAATGCGTAGTGATGAATTAATTAAACGATATGCGAGTTGCGACTTTTAACACTTTTCCTACGCATGAAAGAGCAGTGCATTGTAGTTTCTAATACGACTTCTGCACTCTACATTCGAGGGAATATTGTGTATACGTACTTGGGTTGTGTAACCTTTAAAAACAGGAAAGCAGAAAGAGTGAAATAATTAAGCTGCGCAGGTTACAGAAATAGCCCTCCAAAGTTCGGACTGTAAGTTAATTTGTTTTTTTACAGCGCATGCAGGCAAAGGTGCCTGCCTCCCGGGGGATGAGCCGCGCAGCCCACTCTGTCGACATCAGATCAAAGGAAACAAGGACGAAGCCCACAGATAAGTGCTGCAAAGCAAATCCAAACAAACCCTCTCCTCAAACTTTATCCACATCTGATACCGTTTTTTAGAAATTAAGGTCAGTTTTGTGGAACTAATAGGGAGTGCAGGCCGTAAATCTCGGACACCGTGACAATGCCGACGAGGAAGATTTATACGCTATGATTTCAGATGCAGGAGGACGATAGGAGAGATCAAATGGAAGCGCACGATAACGCATGAAAAATGGCCCGCGCAGCCCATAAATTAATTGAGAAAAGGAGGTTGTCATTATTTGAACATGCTTTAAAAATAAGGTATGGGGTCCAGATGGCACGGCAGAGATAGGCCTACAATAGTTTGAGTAATTGATGACTCCGAAATATAAGAAGATCTCGGAGAAATGAGTGGTGCGGTGGGAGCAGGCAATAACAAAGACGACGTCACAGCACCACGGACACCTTTGAATAACACTGCAGCTACAAAGAATCATGGTTCATAGGTTTTTCAAACTTCAAATGCATGACTTTTGCTGTGATATTTTTCCCACTGCAGGTTAATTAACTGATCTGCCTTGCATTCACTCCAAGGCACGGGTCCACCTAGCGTAACTTTTCGGTGGTCAAATGTTGGGGGAGGCGTTAACTTCAGAGACTGCGGATGCGGGGAAAACTTACTTTTGTGGGGGGATCTAACTTCTTTACACATTCTAATGAGACTCTCCCGGTTCACTCTTTCATCCATGTCCGAAACCAGCTAGCAAGCATTCGCCAAATGCTTTTTTGTCGAATGCATTTTCGCCTGGCTTCTTTTGCAGCAACATGCATATGGTAAGTGATATTTGCGGGTGGGTTTGGGGATAGTAATAGGTATTTCTGCAGCAAAACAAAGTGGCAAACAATGGTTGCCGAAAATGCCTTTGGCAAAAATGCATTTGGTGAAAAAATTGCACCAAAGGTTCTCAGAACCCTGGAACCACACACTTAAGAACTGCTGTGAGAATGAGCTGTCTGCTGTCCCCCCAAACGTTCCAATCACTCCCTTGAAATACAAGTACTAACCCCCACATTCCGATTTCAATTGCTTGCAAATGTATGCATACCAATGCAGGTGCTAACAATGACATGCTTTGCATTAGTAATTGCCAGGCATTTGTTAACTGTGCAGCCCCAGGCACTGTTGACTGTCCATATCCTGTCCTGCCACTGCTCTGTAGGTCAGTCAGGGCAAGTCAACATAGCCCAAAATGGCGGGTAGGGCCAATAGCTACTGTACCACTGTGCCAAGCAAACTGGGGTGATACGTGCCTACCTAATGCTGAATGTTTTCTAGCGTTGGTAGAAATTAAACCTGTCTAGCAATGTGGAATCTCATTGGATGTCCTATAATATTCTATAATTAGTACAATGCTTCTTGATGGACCTGTGTGCAAGCCAATAAGAGGCTTAAAGTCAGCATTCATGAATCACTTTGGTGTCTGGTAAATACAAACAATTCAGGGGGAGATATTGGCATGTTTCAGGTTATTCATTCAGGATGTCTAGACCACTTTGACGCAGGCTCCCAAAAATATTTTGGCAAGTTAGCAGAGGAACATGGTAGACACATGTCTGTGGAACTTCCAATCAAACTCCACACAGCACACCACCAGCTCACAGGGCAAAACAGCAGATGACATATCCAACCCCATGATCTCTGGACTTAACGACTTGACACCTTAAGTCTTAGAAGCCACAAGTCCAAATATGTTATTTACCAGCGGCCTTGAAGGTCAGCCTACAGGCTTTATCTTTAGATGTAGGCTGCCTTAAAAGTCGCTCCTAATTGAAGTATCAAAGATTTGATAAGTTGCATAACTCAATTTGAAGAAAAACAGACACGAGATTCCATAATCCACAAAGTATACACTAGATGTAGAAAAAGGTGCGATGCAAATAACCTGTGAATTTTGCAATGTGCGTCATATATGTTCCTAAATAGTGAACATTAAATGTGAGTACGCGTAAACTAAAGAAAAAATGAAAATAAAAGGAACTTTTTTAAATTCAGAATTGCAAGACTATTAAATTGTAAATACAGAGAAACATGTGCCCCTTTGCACTGTATAGACTGTTTGCTCTTGTTGAATTGTTTGTAGTACTTTAATTGTTGCCTCGATATATTTTGCTTCTAGGTATCATAAATGATTTGCCAATGGTATGAACCAGGTACACTAACACTCTTTTCTTCACTCCCAAATACACGTTTCACAGACCGACTATGTCACCCACAGACAACAATTTAAAATACTTCCTTGCAGACATCAAACAACAGAACTCTACACGGCTGCAACAGAATGGCACACCACATCGCTGGCCAACGCAACCTATCATACGCGGCTCCTATCTGGACCAAGCGCCTCCTTGCCCATAACCAGACAACAAAGAAAACCACACATACTTCCAGACTGCACGCATCAACAAGGCGCCAAATCTGTCTTGCATGTCCCCACTCTTCACCCACTAACCTAACACGTTCCCACTCTTTCAGACCGACCACCGCACCTGGAGGCCGAGCACATGGGAGTGCTGTACGGTATAAACCCTGGTAAAATGGTAAAATAGCTACAAAGGCCTGAATGATTATATCGACTGCTCCTGCTTCTTTTTGAAACGATCTGAGGTGGTCTCTGAGGAGGTCAAATCATTCCCTTGATCATCTGACCGCTATAATATGCGTTGATCCTTAATCAGAAGTGTATTCATGTTTCTTAGGACATGACTGACATTTTATATTCTGTAAAACACTCCCAATACACCGAGGGCCTAATTCACAGAATTATTAGTGCGGTGCAAAGTGACTGCACAGGGCAAAGTGACTTTGCACTGCAAAAGTACACTTTGTGGCACTTTGCGAATGAGGGTGTTTGTTGCCAGTGCAAAGTCACTTTGCACTGCGCTAAAAGTTCCATGAATCAGGTCCTGCGTGCCACTTGTCACTGCTGTCGTTGTGCTTGGAAAAGCACTTTCTAGAAAAAAGCGGAGCAAGCTCTGCATATGTTTCCATTTCCTACTTTAGTGATTTTGGAAGGCAGTCAACCACACATGTAATGTACTGTGTTCAAGCCAAGAAAGAAAAGCTCCAGGCTGATAAAACCTCCGGAAGTCTGCTAAATCACAGTGCTCAAATGTTCTTTATTAGAGCGCTTCTATTTCTTTTTTTTGTTCTTTTTTTTTGTTTGTTGTCTTTTTCTCATAGCCGCTGTGTCCATTGCTCCACTTGGGGAGAATGTTATGAAGATTGCCAAGTAAAATGGTCCCTTGTAATGCATTGCAAAATTAACTTACATTGGCTGCCATTTTGGTATCCTCGAGAGACAAAGTTATGGAAGAAAGTGTGAGGTTGATGGAGGAAAGCGCGAGCCAGGTGCACATCCCGAAGTGTTAATGGATTCAGATTGGAAGACTTTGTTTTCTGCATGTTGGTATGTTTCTATTTGGTTGTCTGTGAAGGCACGTGGGATGTGTGTATCCATATGCGAGGCCTGGGAGTTAATATCCTTTTTGACTCACTGCCAGAGCGGCCTGCAGATGTTGTGTGTAATACATTCGGTGAAATGGTAGACGTGGTGCATAGATATGCAGAACGGTCGTGCTGGAGTTAGTGTGAGGAGATAAGGGCCCTAGCATGTCTTCAGCTGCAGTGTATGTGGCAAGGCATGTATGTAGTGGAGGAGGCAGATAGCCAGTGCTTAAATCGTTAAAATGAAAACTGAAGTGCAATGTCCCAAATTTATATTAGGCGTCTCTCTGGCTCCATGCGTTAAGTTCCCCAATGCGGGTACCGAGGCTTGGGGGTGAGACTCTGCCTTTGCCTTTAACTTGAAATCATGTGGCTATCCCTTGTTATTCAGTAAACTCTGTCCCACAGTCTCCCTAAGGTCTCTCCCATGCCCAGGCTTCTCGCTCCCTCACTCTTCTTCTAACAAGCGTTTCTTACTTCTTTCACAGTGTCTACCACTCAAAGCACCTCAGACTTAGTTCCTCTCTGTGCACACACTGAGGGTCAGATTCATGCATGCGTTTTATAATTGCGCAATCCCATAGGAAAACGTTCCATGAATCAGGCCCTTATTCTCTTCAGTCTGTTTCTACCATTTACATCTATTGCTCCGCACACCATCAACTATTTGAAACACAAACAATTATTTCTATTAGTGTCATTGTCGTGAAAATGTCATGATTTCCTCACGATGTACATGTTGTAGGAACTACGTTTGTATTAAGGTCACAGCGCATTCTTTGAGGGTATTGTTTATAGTAAGTGTAAGAAGTGTACCCAACCAGGTCCAGGCAACACTGCCTGGGTCCCGATTGGCTACAGTGCCAAACATCACCACCAATCGTATGCCGGCAGGCGTAAGCCGACTCATCCACGCCAAGGCCCAGGGAAACAAGGCCAACACCTGTCCTGAGCCTGAGAAGCAGAATCAGCAGCCCCTCGACGGAGCAGGAGCTCCTTCTGGCCCTGCAGGAGCAGTGGTCATCCAAGAAGAGGTCGCCCCTGCTCGCCCTCAATTGCAGTAAGCGCACATGCAATTGCGCTCGAAAATCGAAAATCACCTGTATGCCCGCGTTTTTTATATGCAAGCTTCCTTTGATACCCGTTTTGCGAAATACCCCTTTTGCCATCCACCTCTGGCATCGAAATACACTGTGTGTACTCCCACGGTCCTCAGCTTCGAAAATTGCCATTAACTACCATGAGGATGGTAGTACAGCCCAAGATGGCCGCCCAACGTTTTGCCTTCGACTCCTAAACCCAACCAGGCCCAGCCAACACTGCCTGGGTACCGATTGGCTACAGTGCCAAACATCACCACCAATTGTATGCTGGCCCATCCACACCAAGGCCCAGAGAAACAAGGCCAACACCTGTCCTGAGCCTGTCATAAGTCATCTACACCATTAGCCAGATCCCCTGGTTAAGCATGACCAGCACCTCTACACAAATCTAAGCCTTGCACTCGACTATCAACCCTTGCCTCCACCGGCAACCCTAACTGTTTAAATGCCTGTAATCTGACTAGGTACCTGTAACTCTCAGTACCATGTATACAAGCCTACCATTTTGTATTGTTTGGTGATATGCCCAATCCGTTCATGTGTCCGGACCTATATTACGTATGAGTCCATCTGTGCTTTCAACACCAATACCGTGTAGATGCCATTCCCAAAATGCCCTCGCCCTAACCCTACAACATACATGTCCTGTGCATTGCTCATTCCATGAATTGCTTGTTTCTTATCTACTTGCCTTGTTATGCTACCCGCCCAACTACCAGATAGCATCTCCACCACTACCACACCCTACTCTACTGTGATTTGCTATGGCATACTTGTACTCATTGTTACTGGTCTTCGCTCCTTGATTCACCGTACCTATGTGCTACAGAGCATTGCTCTCTGATTTACTGAACCTGTGTGCACACTGTTCTCATGCACTTATGGTTTGTGCTACCATCTATATGCCCATTGCCTGCATGTGTGTGTTGATCCAGCACCTTTAAGATATATACATGAGCGCCTTACTCAGCAGTTAATTCACTGCCCATACCCACAACATGCTCTGTGCACCTTCTACCTCTACCATATAGTGTCCTAAATCATCGCTAACCAAGCCTAGGAAGCACCTGCCTGCACTACCTCCATTAATCCACCTATAGCTTTAGATGTGCAAAATGCTAAGCCTAATTACTACATATTGCATAATGACTGCCTTTACACATCTTGCTATTAGTAGTCAGGAATGTTACACTGGGGCCCCCCGACCAGAGATAGAATCTGTCCTACCTAACCTATCAGATACAGTCATAAACTCTGCCTTCATCTGCCCAAATCACTACGATGAATCAGAGCTAGGAGCCTATGCCTCCAGGACTTGCACGACAATCGAATGAAACAATAAACTCTGTGCTAGACTTACTAAATTGTATGAGCCACCTAGAAGATCTCTTCCGTCAACAAACCTGAAAACAACATACCAATACAGCAGGGAACCTAACCATTCCATTCACCCCTCTTCCCTATTAGCCATTAATACCTGCCAAACTCCTAGACATAGGTCCAAGCCTAGTGCTAGAAATACATTTACCCCTGCCCAATTCAAAATTGAAACAAAGGCACATTCCCTCAAAGGAGCGCTCATTCAATTAAGATTGCTAGCTGCCCATGCCTTAGACATAGCTGACTTAATCACTGAAGGTAATTTGGACTTCCTCTCAAAAACAGAGACCTGGCTACATAATGCTGCAGGACTGTCGCTCATGCTAGCCATTCCAGATGGTTACACCATTTCCAGGCAAGACCGAGATGGCACATGCAGCAGTGGAATTACCATCATATCTAAAATGAGCTTATCGCTAAAACCAGCCCCCACTCAAACTATGCAATCATGTGAAATCCTCACTACCAAACTCCTGATAAATAACACCCAATCACTTAATATCCATCTAATTTACAGACCACGTGGCCTTCTTGGGACCTTTGAGGAGGATCTGCATAGTGTATTAACCAATAATGTCAAAACAACATCACAATTGTTGCTACTAGGAGACTTCAACTTAGGTTGTAACGATCCAGTGGATAAGCACGCGTTGGACATAGATAATACCATTAACTCACTATGACTATCTCAAAAAGTCAACAAGCCTACCCATTTGAAGAGGACAATATAAGATTGGGTTGCCAACTGCAACTGTACAGCTGACATTTCCTCCATCTCTCCACAACTCCAAAAGAGCAGCAAGCGTAAAGAATGGAGGTTAAGGGTAGTACCTTTAGATGGTGCTGCAGAGCAATCCCATGGAGTTCTGTAGCTGCTATGCAGTGCGTGGGCTAAAAAAGGAGGAATGGCGTGCTGGACGCTGCACGTGGAGCTGAAAAGAGCAGCACGCGTCTGTCTGAGCAAATAAATGATCAAAATTAGAAAAACAGCATGGCTAGTGCCTGATCTGGAGAAGGGATGGAGGGTCAGATAGTGGCTGACTGCCACTATCTGGCTAGTGCCTGATCTGGAGAAGGGATGGAGGGTCAGATAGTGGCTGACTGCCACTATCTGACCCTCCATCCCTTCTCCAGATCAGGCACTAGCCATGCCGTTTTAATAATTTTGATCATTTCTTTGCTCAGACAGACGCTTGCTGCTCTTTTCAGCTCCACGTGCAGCGTCCAGCACGCCATTCCTCCTTTTTTAGCCCATGCACTGCATAGCAGCTACAGAACTCCATGGGATCGCTCTGCAGCACCATCTAAAGGTACTACCCTTCACCTCCATTTTTTACTCTCCCCACATATTTTGGATTGAGCAATGTAGGGGTAGTTGGGAACAATTTGGCATTAGAGCTCTTCCAATGCACATTTCCTCCATCTAGTGTATGTGGACAGCATGCCCTCTCTAATTTTAATTTTAATTTTCAGAGGAGTATTTGACACATTTGATTTTATTACATTTCAATTAGCCTGTGCCAGCTTTCTAGAATCCAGGTCGATGTGAGGCCAGTCCCTGTCCGAGGTCTTGTTTCCTTGTGACAATGACATGTTTATGTACATACCCCCGTTTTTACCACTGTGTGCCCTCCACTTTCTTGTTACTTCACCTAAGTAACCCTAGCTCCTTTAATTTTCCTCAGGGGACTCCTTTCCTTGGCTCCATGAAGAAGGCTGTGACCCACTAAAGCCGAAACGTCCTGGGACGCCTTTACCCTAGCGGTGTGGCGGGGTCCCCCCTAAATCCCAGTAGAGATTTACTTCAGTGACGTCGATCAACTACTTTTTGGTCACCCTTTAGCCTGGCTTAGTTAGACCTATCCAAGGACTTTTATCTTCGAGGATAACTTTCTACAATTAGAAAAACAAAATGTATTGGCAGCAACAGAATGTCTTTATACTTCTGTCAGCATGCACATGTATGACTTTGTCTTATCTTTTGCTACATGTCTTTTTTCTATTTTTTCTATATTTGTTTGCATTTTCTATGTGTGACTTTGGTGAAAAAATGTACACCCATATATCTTGTACTTACAATTCCTTTACAAAAATATGTAAAAGAACAAGGACAGCCACTTAATAAAAGCTGTTCTTTTGCATACTAATGATCTAGCACAAGTAGATTATTATGGTTCTCTCATGTACTGCTATCCTTGGTAAATACACAAATTGTGACACCCAAGGATAACGCATTGTCTTTAAACCTAGACTGCAATCAATAAGCAGCAGTCGGCTTAGACTTCTCCAGTCAGGACACCCCCACTCTTTGTACACATTTGTTAATGGCCCATAGTCCTGAGTCTGGGTAGGGCTCGCCCTCCCGTATCTTCTATTCTCTTCTAGGCTTCTGTATTTCAATCTGATGGGAAATGCAGACAAGGTGCCTAATGCAAAATATAACAGATGAGAACATGTCCAAAGTTCAAGACACAAATGTGAATAGAATGCTGTAAGAATTGTGATCTTACCCAACGGACACCCCCACTCTTAGAAGAGAATAGGCCTGTCAGGGTAAGCTTCTTTTCTAAATCCTCTACCATCCAACTGATTTGGGATTCCGTATCCTTACTTACCTGAACCTCTACTCTGTTTCACTCAGAATCCTTCCTGACAAGATTCCAGACCACATTCGAAATAGCGTGATCCTCCACCAGCCGCTGCAGGAATCCACGCTCCCCAGCAGCACATCACAGGGTTTTTTCCCTTCGGGGTTTCCCCTGGAGACTGCACTCCAACCTAGCCTTTTGGCTGGGGTTGAGAGGGGTTTTCAGGTAATTCCCTCCTGCTTCTATCCCGAGAGGGCTGACCTTCGCGAAGGTAAGTGTCATTTACAATTGCCGAGAGATAATTTGCTTTCAAGTGCTTATTATTATAAGGTTATTACATTACCGCCCTATCAGTATGGTACCATTTTTACTGAAAATACTGGGCAAAGTTGCATATACTCAGATTCAAAAATACCTTGAACTGCATAAGCTTCTAGGAGCTAGACAATATGGCATCCATCCACTAAATGGAACTGAAACGGCCCTTATTGATTTAAAGACCCAAATTGATGAGCTGAGAGATAAAGGAAAGACAGCACTTCTCCTCCTACTCGATCTCTCAGCTGCATTCGATCTTGTGGACCATAAGGTCCTCTGCAGACACTTGGATTCAGCAGCTCACTTTTCCACTTAGGCTATCAGATGAATCCTTCCTGAGTGAGAGAACCATGAGCGTGTTTTCCCCTTCAGCAGCAGCAGACCCCATACCCATCACGTGTGGTGTCCCTCAGGGTTCATGCTTCTCCCCAACTCTATACAACATCTTCACCACACCTTTGATCGACGATCTGGACCATCTGGGTGTCACCTACACTAACTATGCAGGTGACACACAGATTCTCCTCCCGCTTTCTGGGGATCACAACAGCGACCAGGAGTTGGTGAACAGGGTATATCTCATCATTCAGGCATGGACGGCATCACATGGTTTATGCCTGAATGATGATTAGACAGAGTTGATTCTCCTGGGCACGCACTCTCACATTAATAAACTTGGCCATGAATATTCTTCTTTCAGTATAGACGGAAATATCATCAAGGTATCTAGGGAAGTAAAATCTCTTTTACAAGGTAAAAACTGTTTTTTACCTTGATTCCACTATGTCTTTCCCCAAACAAGTTAACTCCCTGGCATCAACCACTGCTTATACCTGTAAGCTGATAATAGCTGGCAAGCCCTTCTTATCTAATGACAGCTACATGATCTTGGCTAGAGCTCTAATACTCTCCAGACTCGATTACTGCAATGCCCTCTACAGCGGTGCAAATAACGCCATTATTCAAAGGCTTCAAATTCTACAAACCAATGCCCTAAGAGCTGCGCTCGGCATAAACAAAAGAGTACATATTTCCGCCATTAGACGCAAACACAAATGGCTTTCCACTGACAACAACATTCAGTTAACAATGATCTCCCTGACCCATAAAGCTCTAAATAATGCCGCCCCTTGTTACCTTATGGATAAACTAAACAGAAAAACATCTATCAGGCAGACAAGAGCTGCCAATTTCAACTGCCTTGTAGTTCCTAGATTCAGACTATCCAAGATTGGGGGCAACAGCTTTCCTGTGAAAGCTGCTAAACTTTAACTTAACATAACTTCAGAGTAGACCAACCCTACCTACACCTTAGAAGGACCTACATTAAATATATCAACTCCAATGACCACTAGGCCCTCTGTCGACCACTATCTAAGCTACCTAGTACTATAGTCCCTGCCAATTGTACGGTACATAACTTGTATCTTAGAACTTTAGCTGAACTATGTTAAATGCCCTGTAATGTTTTTTTGTGCGTAAATTATTCTGTGTTTATGTACATTATTTTCTACTATGTCTATCTGTACAAAACTGTAACTATGTAAATTGCACACATCTTTAACTCTGTACGAGCCACCACTTATAAGGTTCGTTGTTTACATTAGTGTTTTAAAAAATAAATAAACGTGAAATGATGCAGGAAAGTGAAATTGTTCTTTATCACTTTCAATTTTAAAAGGTAATCTTTTGAAACATTTGCAGTTTTTTCAAAATATGTACAAGAACAAAATGCATGCATCTTCAAATACTGATAATGTTTCTCTTCCTATCGTTGCATGTGCACTAATGCACTAATAAACTTACCCAAACATGTCCCGTGATACATTTACTGGACACAGAGCAAAAGCTCTCCTTACCGTAACTATTAATATGAAACATTTGGGGTGGCAACCTAGAACACTTGCACACCCAAAAAAAAAAAAAAACGTTATGACTCCCTCTGCCTCACCACTGCTTCAAATATCCTATCACCCGCTAGGGCACCCCAAGAGTAGTCCGATCACTGGAAATAAAAATAAGCTTTGATCATGCCCCACTGCCAGGCAGTGACATGACAGGCCCTAGTCGTCCATGTTATTGGACCCTTCCTGCCTCGAAATTTACATAGCATTAATGTATAGGTTTGAACTTCCCCAGATGATCCAAGGAAAAGTGCTAAACGTTTGTGGCAATACAAGAGCAGTTTTTGAATAATGGGTCCAGCATGGTGTATTTTACAACACACTTTTTGTGTAAAATTGGGTAAAAGGCAAGACAGTTTCCAATTGGTTATGTAGTGTAATGTGCAAAAGCTAATAATGTAAGTCACAAACCGTGCACAGGAGCCTTTCCTAATGCATTTTCATGTTGCTTTTACCAACAATATATGCCAGTATAAAAACATGTTCACGCTGGGTGTGCCCATACATTTCCAAGCTGGCTGCGCCAATATATTACAGTATTCCTACAGAAGAACATATTCATGTTTACTGTGCACAAAATGCCAGTAATGATAATATAAGAAATCATGTCCAAGCTGGCTCTGCCAATATATGGCAGCATCCCCTCGTAACACTATACTCCTACTGGCCTTGCCTTTAAAAATGCTATGCCACAATGAGAACACATTTTCAAACTGTCCACACAACGTAGGCCAGACTAGACATGTAATAACAACTATCATGCTTACTTTATCAAAGAAGCCCAGAAACAAATCATGCCACAGTAAGAAATATTTAAACTGGCTCCACTAAAATGGGAATTTATCCACATAATAACACTTAACATGTTTACTTTGTCATAGATGTCCAGAAAAAAAAATAATTCCACAGTAATAAATGACTAGACAGGCTGCCCCAAAATACCAGTCTAGCCACGTAATAGTGCATATATCACCCTTTCAAAAAACAATGCCATTGTTGCAGTCTCTCCCCTTCCACGGCACATTCCCCCACCTTCAAAAATAAGATCCCCCGGCTCAACACAAATACATGTGCACACATATACATTCACACAACATGCACTCACTCATTCACACAGAGCATTCACTTACTCAGTAACACACACACCCATAAATCATGCACTAACTCTTGCACACACGAGTTGAATCATAATTGATAAAACAGTTAAAGACATACCTGTAAATAGCTACTGGCCAGTCTCAACTCTGCCCTGGAAAAAACACTTCATGGTTCTTGCACATGCACGCAGGAGCCAGAGCACTTCTAATGTGGCGCCCCATTCTTTTTGTATATGTAGAGATGTGCAAAAGTGCTCCCTCGCACATACAAATGTGCAGTTCACCAGCCTGCATCTCCAATAGGTCATGCAAGACTGGGGAAACAACTCCCTCTAGCCTTGTATGGTCCATTGGCCATGTGCAGTGAGGAAGTAAACTGTCACGGGGAAAAGACTCTGAAGCTGAAGGACCACTCAGTGTTTCCATTGGACTGGTGTAGCTCCTTCTTAATGGGCAAGGGTTCCAGCGGGTTGGCGCCCAATCGCACATCATGGATGGTCCGCCCTTGCCAAGGAACCCTAGTAAAATGGAGAGAATGTGACAGCATTCTGAGAAATTGATCACTAAAGGCAAAACAGCAAGGAATTCGAAAGTAGTGTGCAATGTCATAGATGTCAGTAACTGCAATTCACTTATAGAGACTTACAGCTAATACATTAAAATAGCTAATACGAATGGAAGACAGCTACAGCTGACTACCCAGGCCTAAATCTTGTAGCCAAAAGTGACCTCTTCACCAGCGCCCACTGTGCCTTTGCAGGCAGAACAACGACATTCAGTAAGTGGCCCCAACAAATTTAGCAACCCCAGATGATGTCCCTGAGAAAATCTGAGTAGAGGGGATGAGTTACCATGCCTGTTCCTTCCCACCCACCTTCATAAGGTTACACAGGTGCAAAGTACTAACCCCACCTCACCATTGACTGACCATGATTGATAGAGTTCTGCTCAAGGATCCTCCCCTGGCCGGGAAGGACAAAGGAAGCAAAGTTTTTAGGAGATCGTCCACCAATCCCAACACCTCAGGTGTTGGGATTGGTGGACGATCTCCTAAAAACTTTGCTTCCTTTGTGATCGTCCACCAATCCCAACACCTCAGGTGTTGGGATTGGTGGACGATCTCCTGAAAACTTTGCTTCCTTTGTTTCTTTGCCTCTTACAAACTGCCTCTTAGCCCTGCTAACACTTGTTCTGACCACCTTAATTGACTCCTAGCTTTCGGCAAAGGGTTTAATTGGGACTTGTGCCTTTAGTGGCCCTATGTCACATAACCTCCAGCAAGGGAGGGACTTTTAATGTGTAGATCCATATTTTCTTAATAAGGCTATGTATTGAGTTTCAAATGCTTTACATTACTTAGATAGTCTCAAATTGGTTTAATACTTACCTTGTCTTTTCTTCACTTGCTTTGCCATACTGCAGTGTTCTATATTCTGATCTTACTGTGTTTGAAAGTCAAGTGTTGAGGCTCTGTAGCCAGAGCATCCTAAAGTGAATGTACATGTATTAGTACTGTATGTTTAGTGTTTTACTTACCTGTACGCTTTGATTTATAGGAGTTGTCCAAGGCCTAAATAAATATGATTGTATTCGTATACATTCTGCATAATTGTAGTAAGTTTTAGCCTTATTGTCCAGTCACACTACCTTCATGGAGTTTGGCAAGACATGAGTGTCTTTTCCTTTTCACCAGAATAGGGTGGTCTTCCAGAATCCGTCTACAGGGCTTTTGAAAGTCCACCTTAACAACAGTAAATCGAATATCTAAGCCAGGGTTTTAGCAGTTCAAATACATATTTGCAGACAATTATTACAAAATAAAGTTTCACAATTAGGAAAATAATTAAAAAAGACTATAGCTTTAAAAACAGTAGTAAATCAGATGTCTAATTATACAATGTACCATTTATCTCGCACGCAACACAAACAGTTGTCCTTTTGCACATTTAAATAACATGTACTATTATTAGGCAATTCAGATGAAATGCCTTTATCAACCTTGTCATTTTCTAAGGCTGCAACTAACCTATCGATTACTTTGAGATTCCTGCAGCAGGTACACTTCCCAACCAAGTTATTTTACAAAAAGAGAAATGAGTTTACATGGGATGGGGATGGTGGGCAGATGGGCCTTCAAACATTGCTGACAATTAAATAGCCTAACTACAAAAGAAGTGAATTGACACATCTTGCGTTTTTGTTTCAACAGCACGACAGAAAGATACAACAATACATGCATATATTTTACATTATGTCCCACTAGCCAGGACCCCTGTTTATTTTCAGCTCAGTTGTCCGTGACACTCCTCGATTTATCTTACCTTAGAAGTTTGGAATGCTGTTTCTCATCAGCATTACAATCCCCTGCCACCTGCTTCTATGTCACGTCTCAGCTGCCCAGGATAGGAAACAATGTGTAAGCTCAGGCAATACGTTGCTTGTGTGGTTTCTGCTGTGGCGTAAAGTATAGCTCCCGAAGGCCAGAAATAAAGAGGTCGGGCCTGTATTTAAGAGTGAAGCTGACTGGTGCTATCCATTGGAAAAGGCAGGCCAGTCCAAAAAAATGTTTCTGACTTAAGGACAAGTGACATGAACAGAAATGGGCTTCTTTCAACTTAACCAAAATGAACAGGCTCTCAAGTGAAGGAACATGTCCCTGAAAATGTACAATGGCTAGATGTGCCCATTGCATGGCAAAAGACATATGTGGCTGAAAATGCTGTTTTAATAAAATGTGGAAAGCTACAATTGTACTTATAGTGACAGATAGCAGTACGTTTCATCGACTTCAATGCAGCACAATAATGTGATCCAGAAATATAAAGTGAAGCTAAGCACTTTGCATTTGTCACAAATAAAAAAAACGTACTTGTCAACATTTAAATGACATGATTTAAACAGAGAGGCCTACTTGGAGCATTGAGATACTCATTGTGATGCTGGAAATGCATCGCAGGGACAGGGCCTCCGTATCCTTGTCCTTTACTGTTTTTTATGGTGTTCTGTCATGTTTTCCGTGCAGGAGTTTGTGTGGGACTCCTGGCGGTGCAGCTCTCTCTCTTGGTTTGGTGAACAGACCCATGGGATACCCTTATGGCACCCATGGGTAGGGGTGCAACCCTGTGCCCCTAGTGTATGTTTTTGTGCACCTGTGGGTGGCCCACAGAGCAGGGTATGGGCTGGTGGCAGCTCTGTGCTGAAATGACTGGTGCCCTGAATGTCCTCCTTTTTGGGATGCCCAGGCCCTGTCATTGGAATCGGTAGATTCCTGATGGAGACAAAATGGCCCCTATGGCCTCTTGCCTTCCATCACCTGTTACCTTGATCTTCCTGAAGTCCCGGGAAGCCCTGACTCTGTCCCTTCCCCCTGACTGGCTAGTGGGTGGAAGTTCCATATATGGTAGTGTGGGGAAGTGCTGACCAGACTGGCTGGAGCCTTCCCAATGACCGTATGTTGTGGGTACACCTGTGGGTGGGACCTGGGTGAATGGAGTGTGTGACGAATACGCATTCTATGTTGTGGGTGTCTAGTATCTGGTGGTTGACACAATGACTGAGACAGCCCTGCCCGAAACCGATATGAATGCAGTATGAAGTGTTGAATGACTCGATACTTGTCCCAATACACATAACCTGTTGTGAGTGTCTGGAGGGAAGTGAATGGCCTGAATACACTTTGTGCCTGATTGGTTGCCTGCCTGCATGAATGTCCTTCGTAGTGATTGGATGCTTCAGTGTGACCCAGCGGAATGAATCGGAGATCAACAGTATATCTGGGGACCTCTCACTGCTAGGAATTGTGTCCAGAAGTGTTCAGAGCTGAAGTCCAAACTACGAAGAGTAACTGGAGTGAAACCGACGCTTGACTTTGAAGCCCTGCTGGAAGAGAAGAATTGCTGTTGCTCTCCTTCACAATGTGAAAGCTGCTGTGTCTCCAAGGACTGACCCAGAGAGGACCTGGTAAGGCTCCATCTTCCCGAGCTACGAGGGACCATCGTGCACCAGCTGACCTTTGCCAAAGCTCCCTGCTAGACAGACCTTCGACGGGCTGCCAACCCGATACGGGGACTGCTGCAGAACTTCAAAGAGAAGCGCCTGGTCTGTTGTCCTCCACTGTCAATGACCACCGTCGCCGACCGGAGCTGCTGTGCTCCCGTTTGCCTAAGAACTTCATTATTCCAGGGACGCTCTCGTCTGCATCGTCGCCGCTGCATCCTGCTGGAGAAGGCCTGACCATCGGCGCGCAGAGGGGCATCCGCCGGTGGGATTCCCACCACCCAAAAGACCACAGAAATGCCGACGACTCGACGCCCTTGCTGGGCCAAAGTTCTTCAAACTCTTTGCAGTCCAGAACTATCGACACTGAGGTGCCCCGCATGCCTCTTCCTTGCAGGACGTTTACGCTTCCCTGTCAATGAGCACCGCTAGAAACAACGTGGCCTCTTCAATGTCATAGCTTGACCTGCTCTCCATCGGACGTTCGACGACCCGTGACTCCTTCCTTAAAGGGAGGGCACTCAAGAAGGGCTGTCGATTCCCCGATGAGGAACGCTACAACACCAAGGTACTTTGGGGTTGCAGAACTATTGGAAAGTCTAGTGTGAACAATATATGGACTGGGCTTGTATCTTTGTTCTACAGGTTGCCCAGGTGGAGGGATCGCCACACAGAACTGTGTATAGTGGTACAGGGCCAGTATTCTGCCAAGTGTTCAACCATCTTCCTTTCCTTCCTTTCTCTACTGCTGGTTTCCTCTTCATTCTGATTTGTGTGTCATTCTAACCGTATGCACTTTAATGAGATCTAATAACGTTAGTGGTACCACTTTAGGAATGTATATATTTACTGTTGCTGATTTTCAGAGTACAAAGTGAGTTATCGTGATATTGTATATACCTTTGAATATTAATTATATAAAGACTGTGTTGTAACCGATACAGTGTGTGGACATTCCATTGTGGGTACTTGGGGACTACACTGTAATTAAGAACCAGCCCGCATCACCTCCTGAGAAGCTAGGCCTTGATTGCTCGACCGCGCACCAATAATAGAGAATCTTGGCTGGGGTCCTCTGTGCCTCTCCTCTAGCATATAGAGAGCGGAAGTACAGGCACCCCCCACCGGTGTCTTTACACTCATGTTATTTCAACAGTTCTATTAAAGAAAGACATTACACATGGGTAGATAAAAAACGGTGGCAGAACACACGGGGGGAAAAGAAAGGGTTGTGCAATTGGAAGCTAAAAAGGAGGAATGATACCTGACATTAAAGAAATAAAATGAAGGACAGAGTGCATTCATCAGTAAGAAAGAAACATTACTTGCATCATATGAAATGACAGGATGGACAAAGAAAGGCCTATTTTGTTGGGGGTAGATTTGAATACCTATCCCTGATTTAACTATGACCTGTCTGTGAGGATAGAGTGAACATATTTCCACTAATATTATATAAAGAAAAGACTGGATGTATGAACATAAGGCCTAAATGTAATATGAAATGCAATGAGGACAGTGCAGGTAACTGGCTGCTTTTGTTTTTCCTCCACTGAGCTGCTGGGTGACCTTTGGGGGCTCGGTTCACCAAGGCCACTTGTCTATAAGTTCAATAAAATAGAAAGAAATACAAAGCTAGAGATCACAGTTGTGGGGGACAGTTGATTGCATAGCCAACAGACACAACCCTGGAGGTTAGGTTCCCCATAAAAAGTGCAATTAGTTCTGAACAAAGACCCTTTGAAATCTGAAAGCAGAAGTGACCTAGGGTCAGGTCTTCCCAATAAATATGCATTAAGCCTGAAAGAGAGTCATTTGAAGCTCTTGAGGAGAGATAGAATCAACATGGGCTAAAAGCCCCATGCCCTGTAAGTGTATTTGGGAATAGAAACCTAACAAAAAGGCGGGGGCTATGAAGGTAAGTGAGGCTTGTGAGGTAGGGGTTTAATTAATAGAAGAATACATTTTGTTTGCATAAAGAGTACATTGTACATGCCACAAAGCTCATTCCAGACTTTTATTAAAGGCAATAGAAATCTCATTTGAACCATGCTAAAATTATTTTTGTGTGGTAAACATGGTAGAAGTTATTAATAAAAATTTGATTTGAAAGTTGGTGTGACGGTGAAGGACAAAATTAACGTTTGAATGATGAAGTGTCATATTTTTCATTAGTACAGTCCATGGGGAAATCAAGAAAAACTGTAGCTCCACCCAGGAAGGGCATGCTGACTTCAAATTAGCCTCAACTGGTTTACCTTAAAATGTAGTTCTTAAAAATGTATACACATATGCAATTCTCTGAAAAATGAGAGCAGTTGCCATGTTGATAGATTTGCAGTTGTATCATTCTCCTCCCTGAGTTTACATAATACACCCCTCTCAATTTCTGGTCCTGCCAGTGGGTGTTGTGGTGGAAGGTGAATGGAGTAAACTAGCCAATCCTGAACGCTACGATGAAACCTCAATCCCTTCAACCCATCATGAACAGTCTGTAGAAAACCCCTATTCCCCCATACATGCTTCCCATTCTGCTAACCCATACCTTTCCTAATTGATTGTATTTGTTTGTCTTAACAAATATGTATGTGTGTACTGTTGGTGCGTTTTTTTTTTGTAAAGCCCGATTTGAAGTCTGTGGACAGCATGACTGTCTAAGCTGTCCGTAACCAAATAACCAATTTGGAGGTGCCCCCGAACATCACGCATATCCGGAGATGTCCGCAAGATCGTGTCACATTTTTTATCAGTTCGGGGACTCAGACCCTGTCCTGCGGACAGCTGGACGCAAGCGTACCTGAATCACTGTGCCCCTGAAAAATCACGCCTGTCGCAGTTGTCCGCAAGGTCATGTCGCACTTTTAATTAGTTCAGAGACCTGGCTCCCTGTCCTGCAGATACCTGGATGCAAGCGCACCTGATCGCTCTGTGCCCACAAACACTGCACCTGTCCAGACCTGTCCACTCGCACGTGTCTCACTTTTATTTAGTTTGAGGGCTCCACCGTTGTCCTACAGAAACTGGCACGCATGCTCACACCACATCCCACGCAATAGGTGTCCACAGGACAGCCGTCCTATCGGTGGCTATCTGGGGATCTCATCATGTGACCGCAGCCGTGCTGCATGTCGGGAGTATCAATGGACACTGGCTGTACCCCTGGACAATTTAAAACTATGTTATTAACCAATCCAGGGTGTTTAAAGTTGAAACATCACTCTTGGAGAGGTCCTAGATTATGTCTCAGTTGTTCTAGCAACTTTTTATAACATTTGGAGCCCTACCTGTGGATCAAACTGTCCACAGGCAGTCGCATGGTCCGTGGATAGCAGCCTTAAAGGGGCACACCCACTGCTGCTCCTCATTGTGTTTCTGGCTGTGTAGAGGAGAGCACCTGCTGCTGGTTCTGCTGTCTGTTTGGTATCTGTACTTTGTACTTCTTGAGACAATGGCATTCATGGCCACTGTAGCTGCCCCCCCACCACCACCAGAATCTGGAGGGCCTGTAGAGGGGAACAGACGTGTTGATACAGGGGTGGATCAAGAGGAGGAATAGGATGAGGTAGTGGAAATCCCAATCACTAGCTCCAAACGTGAATCTTGGATATGAAAACATTTTACCACCGTTGGGGGGTACCCAAAGCTTGTGCAGACAAGGTTAGATGCACTGAGTGCAACGTTGTACTCTGTCACGGAAAACCGGGTTTGTATAGCGACGGAAGGACCACCTCAATGCTGCGCCACCTAAGGTCGAATCACAAGGGAGCAGTGCAAAATGTCGTACCTTTCGAAGGGATGAGTAGGTTGACATCCATTATCTGGAGGATAGCTCAGCGGCAACGTGCTCACCTTGGAAGCAAAATGACACGGAGCAACACAGGTTCGATCCCCGGGTCCACGCTTAGAAACCTCTGGGTATTAAGCACGTTATAAATAACCTATGACATCATATAATATCATCATCATCTGCTCCTGCCACCACAAGAGACACTCCTGTGGGGCAGAGGATCCCTGTGGAAAGCCTTGCAGGCCATACATGACACTGTTGAACCTTACCTTTTGAGGGTGACAGTGCTATGCATGTATTGTGACACACCATTCTGTAGGAGGGAGCAGTTTCAAAGTGCTTTTGAGGCTGCAGTCTGGGAGCATGAGAAACACTGTACCCTACCTAATAAAGGCCCACCCAACATCTTTCTATCTCCACCTACCACTTCCTCCCTGTGGTTGGTGTGCCTTTCCTACCCTCTCTTCCCTTCCATCCTCTCCGTTGTGTCTCCTGGGATAAAAGTGCAAATAAATATAAAACACAAAAAATAGAAAAAAGGTTCTTTTCAGAACCACCTTTCACAGTTAAAACATAGAAATAGCCGAAAAAGGTGCGGCCCCTATGCAGGCTGGGAAGTCCATGGACATCTAAAAAATGTAGGTGGTGGTACCATCAAAAACATTGTACTCTTTTGCGTGGGAAAGAGGTGGCTCTGAAAATAACGTGTTTTTTTGTATTTTTTGTTTTTGGAAAGTTTCTTTCAAGTTTTAAAGAAAACTAAACAACATTCTACTAAACTAAACTTGTCCATGCAACTTGCACAACATTAGACATTTTGGGCCTCATTACGACCAAGGTGGTAAGTTACCGCCTGGGTTGTACCTTTACCACCATGGCGTAAACTACGTTTACGCCATGGTGGTTGGCGGACTTACCGCCCCATTCCGAGGTGAGTGGGGCGGTAAGTCCCCATTAACCCATTTACCCTTCCCCATTCCCATTTTTGCCCCATAGGGCATAATGGGAGTGGGGAAGGCGTTAATTACGCCACCGTAAATTACGGTGGCGTAATTAACAACAAGGTCCCTTAGCGCCATGGATTTTAACACCTGCGGTGTTAAAACCTCCATGGCGCTAAGGGACCTCGGAATCAGGCGGTAAGGGTCGGCGCTGTTTACGCCGCCGTAAACCCCTTACCGCCTGGGTCCTAATGAGGCCCTTTTTTTTGCCAACCTTCCATGCATTTTTTGTTCCACCTATGGGAAAATGCTTTCTTTATTTACAAAAAGTACTTTAAAGCATTTTGTATATTTTGCAGAAAAAGCTGATTGCCAACATCAGTAAGATGTACTCCAACTCTGAGCAAAAATTTTAGTAACATCAAATTTAATATTTTCATTGCGGACAGACGTCATGACAACATCTCCCAAAAGTGCACAGACAGCTTTGTTGATATGCGACTTGCTTTCTCCATTTGTGGACCAAATGAACTGGAGAGCAGCCACATCTGTCTCTGGGAAATGCAAGATAAAATTAGTTGTGATTTTGGGAACATTTCCATCATCTTGCCAAATGTCTCAGTCATTGCAAACTGCAGTGAAATCCCAGTTACATGCCCTAAACTGTTTCCTCCACAATGAACAATGATAATGTCTGGATGTTGGAGCGTGACCAAATTGATAAAAAATGGGAACAGGTCGCCCCACTTCATGCTGCACACTCCATACCACTTCACATCAACATGATGAAATGCAAGATGTTCAGCCACTCCACACTGCTCTGCATACACATGCAACCAATGGATATACAAGTCTCCCAAAATCCACACACTCTGCCTCCTGGAAGACACAGCCATAGCCATAGCCATCTGCACTCCTCTCAGCAAACAGACCTTCTGCCACACTCTCTCCTTGATTACCACACCCAGGAAACCTGATTTGCTAATCCCCTGGACTGCACTGTCCCATTTCCATGCCTGGCATCCTCAAAAACCTGGATGTGGCACGTGTTGTCCAGCGTTGAAATCATGGGGGTGAGGAGAGAAATGCAACACAAGCTAAGGTATTTACTCTTTAGTGGTGCTCTGAAAAGAAACTTGTTTTCGGGGGATCTTCAGATTTTGTTTAATACACCAACTCACAGGCACTGTACATCATTTTACAAGAACTTTCTAAGTGCATTCTAAATGTTTGCAATACAGATTCATTCTCACAATCCGTTACAGTAATGCCATCACTGAAGGAAGGACATGCACCATCCTCCAGAACATTCTCATTTGGGAACAATGACATCCCAACACTGCACAAAAAAGAAGATATCTCTTTGTTGACAAGATGCATTCCTGCCTCTTGTTGAGGACAAAATACATTGGGGCAGGTCCATAGTGCCCTAGATGGTATATGGAAAATATGATCTTTGCATCTGGAAAGAACAGCATTAGTGCCTTCACCAACACATTCATTGCACTCTGCAAACTTTTTACACTAATGTACCCCAAATGCAGTCCTCCACAATGCACCACAATGACATTTGGAGTGTTGAAAACAGCCATATTTTTGCGAAGAGCAAATACACTATTCAAGTTTTGCCCAGTCACATCACACCACAAAGACCCCACTCCTGCCAAACCAAGGTTGGCAGAAATGCCAAATATTGCTATGTACCGCTGCAAATGAATCATAAAACAATCACCCACCATCCACACACCAAGTCTCTCCATCCCTACAACCACAGCCATCTTCACTACACACAGATATGAAAAAAAATGATTCCCCCTCTCTTCCTATAAAGCACAACCAGAACACCTGATTGGCTAATCCCCAAAGTCCCCTTTCCATGGCAGGCATCCTGAAAAGACGTGGATGTGGCACTCCCTGTCCACGGACAACCACAGAGTCCACGAGCCCATAGCACTGGTCATCCCTTCTTCCCTTTGCACTTTAAACTTTGCAATACTTCCTCATTGGCTACTGTTAAGCAGTCCCACACCCATCCACCAATCACATCCAAGATCTGTACATATAACTCTGTCATCTCATTTCAATACTTCAGATGTACTGTTTAACACTCAGAGCACATGCATCAAAACTACTCTAAAACTCTCCAAGAGTTCTACTTGCAGATTCATCTACATCTGCATCTATCAGAAGTGGCTAAAAAATGTAACATGGTTTGCAGCATGACAATAAAACTTGTAGCTGTCAAAATTATAAACCTGTACTCCTAAATGTAAGTGATGGAGTTGGATCAGGCAAAACATTCCTAATAAAAATCATCAGCAAATTCATACAAAAGTTAGCAAACAACAGCCTTTCAGCTGTTGTAACAGCCCCCAAAGGTTTAGCTGCCTACATTTTAGGAGGTACACCAACTACTGCTCCTTCCAGTAGAACACTAAAACAAATTAGATTGCTACAAACTATCAACAGAAGCAGCTACTGAACAACGCATAATTCTGAAACAAATGAAAATGCTCCTAATAGATGAGGTAAGCATGGTGTCCAACCTAGTGTTGGCTTTAATTCACCTCATATTACAAGAATTCCTTAACATGGACTATGAAGAACTCTTTGGTAGAAAACACGTTATTGTTTTTGGAGATCTCCTACAATTAACACCAGTGAAAGGTGAAACTATTTTTAAAACCTTAGGAGACACATAATGCTGCAACACACTTGGCAGCATAGGAAATGTAAATCTGTGGCAACATTTCCAATACAGAGAACTAACTCAAAACATGTGTCAGTCTGCAGACTCGCCTATGTTAACATTTCAAAAAGCATTAGGAATGGTCTTCTTTCTAAAGATGCACAATCTATCTTAAATAGTAAACTCTTCCTTGAGCTATGACACAACTAATCCTGATGTCATGGACAATTAACACACAAAAATGTAATATGTATGTCCATAATGCCAACCCTAGCAAGCTGCATGCAATTCAATGAGACAATGTTAAAAAAAGAAATGCAACTAATAGTGCATATTAGCTCCACAGAAAAAATGGAAGTGCATGGCATGACACTTCCTATGTGTCAACAAGCAAAAGCACAACTAAATGCCTTACAAAAGTGTATCTCCAACACAGCACAATTCCTTCTTTTCAAAGACATGTATGTACGCAGAGAGCAATTCTCTCTGTCTTTTGAATATTCAGTCACTTTTCACAAATCACAAGGTCTAATCCTATATCAAGCATTGGTTGGCATTGGCAGCACCGTCTTTAAAGAAGGCATGAGTTATGTAGCACTGTCACATCTGCAAACACTTGAAGGACTGTTTCTAGTCAATTTTGATACAAACAAAGTCAAGGCTGACATTCCTTGCATCGTAGAGTACAACAAACTACATGTACTCTACACACCCCGGTCCTGATTCATGGATTCTTTGCACCAAAAAAAATGTGATTTTGTGCCATTCTACCCGCAAATCCCTGTTTAACAAATGGGGATTTGCAGGCAGAATGGGGCACAGATCCCGTTTTCCTCAGCATAAATATTCCATGAATTACCCCCATCTCAATATGTATCCTGTTCCTGAAAAAAATTAACTTTTAAAAAGAAAAGTAATGCAAACAGAATTTATAAGAGATCTCCCAACAGTACTGCCAAAGAAACTAAAAACAACTTCTACTCCATCAATTAGTACAACCACAAAACTATCTAGTGCAAATGGAAGTGCACATCCATCAGCAGAAACAAAGAGAAATATGTCTTCTAAAAAACAAGTGGAGGTCCAACAAATGACACAGAGAAAGAATTCTCTGGTCCATTTACATTTTCCAACACAACTGGTGTAAATTGCTATGCAAATGTAGCAATCAATGCTCTGTTCCAATTGCCACAACTTGCTCAAATCATTTACTTGAACGGCTTAGACCAGTTGTGTTTGCAAATGCCCGTCCTTCATAGAAATGCACAAATAATCCTGACAAAACTTAAATTGTCTCAGGAATAAGGCAAGAAATGAACTACTGTGCAGGAATGGTAACATTCACCATAAACACACTAGAAGATCCACAAACATTTCTAATGGACTTACTGCAAGTACTAGGAAGCAAAAATATATCTATAAACGAAATCTTCCAGATTTCATACACGTGGAAGCATACATGCACTCTCTGCAGCCATGTTACTCAAGAACAGGTCCCTAATGAACGATTTGTGTATGTATCTATACCTGATTGTGAACCCATTCCATTTCATGAGCTGGTGCAAAATGCAAATCATGCCATATTATGCACTGTTTCCAATTAAGACAATCGTTCCACCTTACAAATAAACTTGCATAGCCAATATGTAATAGTAATGCTTTTAAGGTACAGCGTAGATGGTACCAAAAACAACTGCAAGCTTACAAGCTTCATACACGGGCAAGTATCTTTTAGCACAAAAATCTTCACAACAGTAGGCATAATATACCACACTGGTGCCACAACCACTGCAAGTCACTGTACTGCATACATTAAAAAAAGTCGTGGTTGGTTTGAATGCGATGACACATTCATTACTCTAAACCATAGATTACCAGCAAATCTAACAAATGCCTACTTAATATTCCTTAAAACTAATTTTAGTCATTGACCTGTAAAACTATGGTAAGTTGGTGCACTTTAGACACAAACAGGTCTCTAACTACTTCAATGTGCCAACAGATGTAAATTTAGTACATTTTTGGTAATGCTATATAGATGTTTCCTCAATGACCCAATGATTATGCAAACAGAAACAACTGTGCAAAACATACACTAATGTTGTTTCACCCATACTACTTAGAATGTACTGATTATGAGGGTCTACAAAGTTTAGTCACTAACCTGTAAAACTATCAACTGAATATGCCACCTGGTATCTAACTGCAGCCACACTATTCCAATACTACTTTTGAATAGCAAAATAGCTAGAAGACACCAACAGGAATATAATTGCTTCAAAACTGTAAAACTATCACCAGTTAGAATATGCCAAGTGGTATCTAACTGCAGCCACACTACTGCAATACTACTTTTCAATATCAAAATAGCTAGAATACAAAGTGCTTCAAAACATACCCTTCAAAACTATGAAACAATCAACAGTTAGAATATGCCAACTGGTTTCTAACCGCACCCATATTATTGCAATGTTACTTTCCAATAGTGAAATAGTTAGACTCCACCAACAGGAATGAAACCGCTTCAAAATATACTGTTCAAAACTGTAAAAATATAAACAGTTAGAATATGCCAAATGGTATCTAACTGCACCATTAATACTGCAATACTATTTTTCAGTAGCAATACAACAAATATCAAATTTCTTCAAAAAATGCCCTTCAGAACTATAAAAGTATCAACAATTATAATACACCAACTAGTATTTAACTACATATGTAGTACTGCAATGCGGCTTTTTTTAAAAAAAATGTTCAATAGGCTAACAGATATCTAAATACTTTTTAAAAAAAGAGACCACCAGCATTTTTGAAAAGCTAAACAATTACACCATTATAATTCTTCCTACTGCAACACTGCTTATAACAACAAATACACCTATTTGTACACCTTAAACATTGCTTTAAGTACTGCACACTTCAAAAAAACATAGTGTGACATGCAACGTCAAATAAAAGTAGTAGCTTTTTTTAATACTACATGGATTTTTTTCTCCAAAGACCCAATGATTATGCAAACAAAAACAGCAACTGTGCAAAACGCACAGTAATGTTGTTTGAAGCATAATACTTGGAATGCACTAATTATGAGGGTCTTAAAAGTACATGAATATGTGAGATTGTATGCAATGCAGCATTGTGAACTACCCTAACAAACATATTATGCAATGTTTTTTTCACAGAGAAAGAAACAAAGATTTCTCCTGCATTACCATGTACAACAAAGTCAACCTGTACCCCCAATGGTACAGCAATCAAAAGTTGTTTCCAATGGTCGAATTCCATTTCTGTACACATATTACAATAGTTGTGGCCAGTGGCCAGATTCTTGGATGCATGGCCTCACTATGCTGTGGTGGTTGTGGCCAGAGCCTAGTTTCTTGGGTGTATGGCCTATGGCCTATAGCATATGGCCATGCACCCAAGAATCTAGGCACTGGCCACATCCACCACAGTATAATATGTCCATGCACCCAAGAATCTGGCCACTGGCCACAACCACCATGCCACAACTTGCCCTTAACTTCCCAATTCGATTGCTATCTGCAAACATCAAAATAAACTGCCAACCCTATTTTTCACCAATGCCAATATCGCCATATCATATAGATTCCACTCCCTCAATCTAACAAGCCCTCTTGTAGTCACCAAATAACCTCAAATGTGTTTATCCAACTGCCCACCGAATGCTAAGTATTACTATGGTTGTGGCCAGATTCTTGGTTGCATGGCCATATTATACTGTGGTGGTTGTGCTAGTGCCTAGATTCTCAGGTTCATGGCCTATTTCTAGCCTATGCAAACATCCTCATATCATCTACATTCCACTCCCCTACTCTAATAAGCCTGCCTGCAGTCACCAGATAAGCTGCCTGCCCACGGCTCTGTCCGCGGACCACCGAGGTGTCCGCGGACTGCCGATACCATATGCTCTTCTTCCTCCAAAACAAATAGCCCCATACTATCTTTCATTCACTCCCTCACCCTTCCCAACCCCTCTTTCCAACACTAAATGACCCAGAATATGTTTCCCACCTCTGTTCCCCACTGTGCTGTCCGTGGACAGCCACGGATATACGCAGATAGAAAATGGCAGGTGTTTCGGAAAAAATATGATGCACATCACGCTTTTCATGAACCAATCAGCGAGTGTGTCATATGTCTGCAGACATCACACCGCCCTCTGGACCAATCTGGGGCCTGTCCGCAGCGCGAACAGGGAAGTGAGTCCGCAGACCGAACCCAGATATCACTATTTTTTTAACCTACATTTCGCCCATTTTAAAGAAAACTACTGGATGGATTTACAACAAAATTACAAAAGCATGCTTTCGGGACCAAGTTGCGGCTCCTGCCGCAAATCTGGTGAAAATCCATCCATCGGTTTGGGCTGTAGGCGTGAGCAAAATACTTTTTCAATCTATGAAAAAACAAATAATTTTGGGACCCCCCTATAACTTTGCCCCCCCTCAATGAAACCTCAGCAAACTTTACAAACCAATTCAGACCGGGCCACATACTTTTTTTGCAAAGTTTTGTAAGATTCGTCCAGGGGGAGCGAATTTATAAGCTGCCTAAAGAGTGCTCTTCATGTGAGTTGATCAACTTAACCATAACTACAGGGCCGCTACCGCAGGCCCTGTAATAAAAGGGAAAATGTGTGTGTGTGCCTGGTCAAAATGTTCGGCATATTTCCCAACATGCTACTAACCTGAAATGTGGCAGGTGGGTAGGTTCCATGGTGTAGACAATTTAAAAAGTATCAGATATACATGTTTCTAAAGTTTTTGTTTTTTAAGTGATCTGCAATGCTTACCCCTACCATATGACTCTTAGTCCTATGTAAACTTCAACAGTTCATTGTTCCCAAACTTTCCACACTATCAACATTCTAGCTGACATTAGCAGCACTCACTTTGGAAGTCATAGAGGGACACAAAATGGTGCTTTTGTAGTAATCTGGGTGACAAGAAACTGTGTATTTCTCTTCAATAGTGTTCGCAATGACGTCTTTCACACCATGGCAGATCTTGCATGATAATTACAGGAACTTCATTTCCGACAGGAGTTGATGGACGTATGCCATCTCAACAGTACGAAGCTTACATTTTTCATCTGTACACACACAGCACTTATGTTGAGGTTGTTGCTGCCTCGGCTTCAGATCGGGACACAATAATGTTACTGTGCAATCTCAAGTAGCTGGCATTTATTTAAGGGATTTATGCTTTTCTCATGATGAGCTTTTTGTCGCTGGCTCCAGACTGACAAACAGACAATTTACTCACACTAGCTCCTATAGGAAAGACTAGCAATATTGTCTACAAATAAGCATTGTTTTAGGGATAATAGTTTACCAATTATGGCACTTGGCAAAGGGGAATGACAGGTACATATGGAACTCCCCATAACTCTCCATACAATGCAATTCTCAAACACATTAGTAGTCAGAAGGGCCTGCCAGGACAAATGAAACTCACCATAAGGAACAGCGTGTGGTCACCTTCATGCGTTGTTATTCGGCTAACGAAAACAACCATACAACATCATCATCTACATTTGTTCAATGAATACACTTCAAACTAGGACTGAAGTAAAAGATTACTGTGCAAAACATGGGTACACCTGCTAGCAATCAATAAAATGCCAAGAATTTATTGGGTGAAATGGGTGGTAGTATTGTATGCCCCCTTTGCACCACCAAAAGATCAGCTCATGTGGTTGGGGCATTGTTATCAGTCTCACCTTCCATGCCTTTTCTCATTGCAATGCATGACATAGGTGAAGTGCAACACCACTTCTGGCCTACTATCATAATATCTGTGATGTATTAGAGAAAAAGGAGGCTGATAAAATGGCCTCCTTGTGGTGTATGATTGCCCAGTAGAACCTCTCCCAGACACCCGAATTCCATGTGGTCATATCTATGTCCCCACACCCCACCCGTGGCTGAAGATTGGCATCTTTGTCAATATCTGTCAGAAACCCTCACAAACTGGTTTATACATCATTCCAACTTCCCTGCAGACTTTCCCCTCTTGTCAGTGCCAAAGGAAGGGAGGTGCTGCAACCTTGAACTCCTTAACTGTAAAAAAAATGTACCCTCTTCCCCGATATCCATATTCCTTGATCAAGTGTGCTTATCAGATTTATATACTGAACCTGACCTCTGAGGTGTGCCTAAAACTGTAAACAAGTGCAAATGTGCCTTCTAAAACCTGACTTTATGAATACACTGTTGTGCCATATTAGTTAAGTGTTTCAGGATATCCTGGATGTATTTGCAGTTGTTAAACTTTGATGATGTCCTTGTTTACCCCTCATTTAACCAGCAACACATTCCACATGTCTGTCAGATTCTGCAATGGCTCTGTGAAAACTGTTTGTTTGTAAAGTTCCAGAAGTGTTATTTCCATACAGAAAGGGTTTCATGTCTATGTTTTCTATTGACCCTTAATTGAATAACCATAAAAGATGCCAAGGTGAACACCACATTGGAGGGGCCCACAGCACAAACATTGAATGCTCTACAAGATGTTATAGGCTTTGCTAACTTTTATCAGCAGTTTATCCACAAACATTTCACCTTTATAGAACACCTGATGTCAAGAGATACCAATTATCTTCAAATTCAGACACACATTTGTTGTGAAGGCTGTAGGGGAGAATCCAAACTCATCCCTTGTTACCACAAGTGTATTATAGCACAAGGTCTTTGGCTAAGCACTGGCAGGCTTTGTGCTGTACCAGACACACATAAGGTCCCTGTAACACTGTGAACCAGAATTAAACAGGCTGCAGGCACAATACAAACCACCACACATGCTCGCATGTTTGCACTTTAAATGAAAATATTCAAACTTGTTAGCAAGAAAATAACTGCTTCCATTTGACTTGGTCATAGGTAAGAAAACAAAATATGTCAACAAGTTGAATTAGTGAAGGTGAGGAAACGACATACATTTCGGACAGAAGCAATTTGATGTTGTCCTGAGAAATCCTAACTGACATTCATTAGCACTGAGTGCAGCCCGACACGGAGCAATTTCACCATTTGTTGTACCTCGACCCTTGTCTAATACTGGGGTAGTGATGAGATTAGGAGACTATTACGAGACTAGTAACCCTTCTGTTTAGCATAACAATCCCCTACTACTAAATTAAGATTCAGGCAACTTCATCGGCCCCTTGTTACCTCAGAGAGAGAGGAAGACGTGCCTTCTGTGTCAGTTTGCCAGGTCAAATCCTCCAGCAGAAGGATTGCACTGAAAAGAAGATAATCATGTGCTATTTATACTCACCCCACTTTTTGCGACTCCGGCAAGCCCCTCAGGGATGCCTTTATCTTGCCCTTGGCATGACCACCCATCCTTGTAGCTCCTAAGAGCTCTGCCCATCTGTCAGGACACTGCCTTCACGGATCCCCCTGTACTACTCTGACCCTCGCTCAGCTTCCTGTCTGCTCACAGCCAGCAGCCCCAAGACCCCAGCCTCTCAATAAGGCCAGGAGCATTATACTCGGGAGCAGCAGAGCTAACTATTCAGTTTCAAGTTTTCTCACTCCATGCAATCAGAGGTGACAGAGACATTCTTCACTCACCCCCTCCAAGGCCCCACAAATGTTGCATAAGCCAGAGTGATGTTTCTCCTCTTTTCTTAACAAAATTCACCTTGGCTTTTTCCTTCGTCAAGCTCCTTTCAAAGTTCTTCAGCTTTGCAAAAACTCCAGGTCTTGTAAAAGCCAAATAAAACAAACTCCCAGCACCTTTTAAAGACTTTTCCACAACCCAGCCTCACTTCATTTGGCTCCTATGGATTTTTGTGTTTTCCCTCATATCCTTCGATGTCACCTGTCTGCCTTTAATGAAATCACTTCCAAATTCAGACACGTGCCAGAATCATCGAGTCTTTTCCAGCACCTTCTAGCACCCATCAACCCCTTCTGGGTCAACTCACATCCCTGGTTCATAGCATCCTTTAAGCTGCACTCCTGTTCATTGTCTCTTCCTGCAGCCTGAAGGAAATTGAAACATTTTCCCATTCTTCTTTTCTGTGCTTGCTTTGTATGAACAAAGAAGGTGTTCTTTTTCAAGGCCCATCACTGCGCGCTCTGAATCTTGCCTCACAAATGGTTCTGTTCAGTTTGAAATATTTGCTGTTTGTTCATGTTCTTGCTGCAATGTTAGTACTACTAGCGCCTACATCCTACAACTCTAGACCACTTGGTGTTCCGCAGATACTAGTTGTTAGTACCCAAAGTCACCGCCTTTTTTCCCCAAATGCTAAATTGTAGTACCCATGTTAGTAATCCATTTACTACACAACACTAAACACAACATATGCTGCACATATTCTTTAGCTCGCAACCTTTCCTACTAGGCTGACCCTTCTCACAATCAGGGCTGTGCTTTCTAAGCACTGTCCTCAACAAAGGTGACTACATGCAGTAATCTTCTATTCTCAAACAATCACACCTCCTGATGCCTTGTACTCCAAAAACGATAACGGCCTACTTGTGATCATTGCTGCAGCAATGGAGTAGACACTGTATCTTCAAGAAGCCAAACATCACGTGCTGATAAACATGGACAACAATAACATTTTCACGTATGTACTGCCAAATGTTTCCATGCTAGGTTTGTGGGGTGGCATTTATTTTATTTTCTAATGACTTACTGTCCAGGTTCATGGTATTAGGAATGGTAAAGTAGAAATCCTGTCCTGTATGATTGGGTGTGATGTTTCAAAACCTAAATACACCAACATACTTCTAGTGGTCCATGTGATAAGTCTTTGAACCTCTCATTTAATCTACCTGAAGACATTTGAGTGTGGTTATGCAAAATGCATAAGCTATGTAAGGAGCTCATGCAAAGTTAATTACTGGGGCCTTTCATTCTGTGAAGACTTGTCTTCTATCCAACGCTGGAGCTGCTGAACCCCACAGACCCACCAAAGCGTAGTGTTCTCAACTAACTATAAAACCAGTTGAGCCCGTGACACACCGGGGGAAAGGGGAATCTGGATAAAATAATAAAATCAGACACTGGAACTTGAATCCCCTTAAGGAGGTAAGTATGTGCATGGATGAGAGATCGACAAGTTGAACAAGAATAAGTATGCATATATAAATATATATCTAATTTACACAATCTAACTCACATGGACAAGAGTTACCTGAAAATCCTCTCTTATTGCCTAGAGGATCTTTTCCTTGTTATCTTAACTTGTTTACTCTTGTGATTTGCTTTTTATAGGGAATTAACATACAAATTGAAATAGTTCAGCATGTGTTCTTTTTCCCTTTTGAAGTAAAGTATGCACCCTTTAATTCTACATGAGAAACTCTTCCCCTTATAGGCATTACTTGAGACTCAATTGAAGCATGCAGAGAGTTCTTCAGTTTGCCTTACTGCCACAACATTTAGAAAGAGAACTGAAATTTTAATGAAAGATATGTCTCTCTTCTTTCAGTAACTGAAAACTAAATTGTCATTCAGATAACCAGCTCATACAACAGGAGCACAATTAACCACTTTGCAATTCTGGATAGCGTTCATTTTCTTTTTAGGAACTGATATACTATATTTTTCTCTTGGTTGTTCTCAAAAGAAGACATTTGCTTATTCAATTTTCATAAATTGCATTAGTTAGCTGGTTCTCTTTGCTTTACTCAGTATTGTAGTTTCACCTTGAAATGTTTTCCATTTAACTCTTTTTTCCCAGATAAGAATTCCACAATTGTAAAGTCACTTGCATATGGTGTTGATTAATATTTTCCATACAGAAATTTGACTCACAGGAAAGTCTTTGTTAAAAAAAACTCTGTCGCCGAGCATGCGCACTCGCGTTTAACAAAGGGTATATGCAAAGAAGTTATGAGCAGTTTGTTCGTAACATGCGCGGAACACGTAGCCACAAAAATATACTTTGCGACGAAAAAATAAACAGCACACAAGCGGCTTAACTTATCTTCAAAGGAAACAACCCGGAAAGGACTTACAAGCCTTCTCCTCAAAACGTTGTTGACGAGCTCCCGCGACTGGTCTTTCCCTGTGTCGGCTCCATCACACGCGACTCAACATGCTGCCTCATCAAGATGTAAGCAATCAAAGGAAATGAGTTGTTACTTAAAGAAGTAAGTGGTTACATTAGAAAAATACCGCGATTCAAAAGAAAACTAACGCTCACAAAAAACGCGCATATAATCAGAAATAATTTTTAAACGCGCCACAACCTTTTGGAAAAAACAAACGCGTGTTAAAACTTGCACATGCAGTCAAAGATTATTTTAACCCTAAACAAACCAGGTCCTTTAGATCAAGAATTACATTATTTAAGCAAGGATTATTACTTTCTACAAGGATTCCACAATTGTCCATAAGAAAGTTGTACTTAGCTCTGGTTCTTGAAATTCATGTAGCTGAATTTTATTCTTCTGCTCACAGAAATGAATTCTTCTTTCCAAAGAGTTCAGATGATTTTTATCAGGTAACTTTCAGAATTCAGTCTTCTTCAATAAGACCTAAGGCCTAAAAACTCAGGAGAACACAAAAAAATGACCTGCTCATAAGAAATACTAAATAAAAGGCAGTTTAGAATGTTTAGACTGCATCCTGAGATCTAAAGTTAATGCCTAACCAAAAGCAGAAAGAAACTAAATCTGAAATTAAGTATTGTAATGAAATAAAGATTTTATTTTCATTCTACTTTCTCAGGGGCTTACATCTACCCATAGACCTGACATAGGGGAACTGGCGCCTCAGGGAGTCAGCGTGTAAAAAAGGTAAGTGGGGTTTGTTTATGTTGGGGGTGTGGGTGGGGGTGTGGGTATGTAGCGGGTTTGAATGCGTGTTCGCATGGGAAATGTGCAAAACTTTTGTGTTTCTCATGCAAACCTTTCCGTCGCGGAAGCGCAGATCCTTAAAACATCACCAAGGCCTGCTGTACCTTAACAATCCCTTCTACATACCCACACCAGCCACACAACAGACATATATTTCCTATTGCCACAACACTAAATGTGCAGTACACCTTGGATTAACCCTGTAAGATTGTAGGATTGGACCGCACAGTGTCTTTAAATGTACAGGATCATGTGTCTACCTATGCCGACCTTGCATGAAGCAAACACACTCTAGAAAATCTGACGGGGCTTTTATATTTTACACCTATTCTGTCACACCCCTGGCTTACTGTCTTTTAAGGCTTCATAGTAGAAATACCACCTATCAACTCACGTGATGTAGTACTAAATATGGTTGACCGTTTTATGAAAAGGTGCACTTTATAGTATGTTTGGTGAGCCCCTAAAGCTGTCGAGTCATGATGTATTTCCTTTGTGCAAATCTTTCAGCTCCCTGGGTTTCTTTCAGTTGTAATTTCTAAACAATGTCTTCAATTCATGTCGCAGTTCTGTAAGGTTCTCACTATCCTTCTTGGCATTGGCACACAACTCTCTGCGCATCTTACTTTGCAAAAAAAATGAAGGCTAAACAGAATGCTTAAACCAGACATGTGAAGCTGGTTGGGGGATGAGGTGAGGTTAGCAAATGCTTAACTCTAAATTGCCAGAGGGGAGAAAACTAATCCACAATCTGTTGGACCCCTTCCGATCCCAGGCATCATCACCCCTGTGTTGGTTCACCTGGCTGTCCCCACTGTCTAGAAGATCCACTCCATCTTCCATGTGTCTTTGGTGAAACCTTGTATTCTTGGCACTCACTATCTACCTCCTTGATTACCTGCCCTGCTATAGCGAGGGAGAGTATGAGATGAACAAGATCTTTGCCTTCTGCCTCAGTTGTGGTACACTTCAGTACCTGATATATTGGAAGAGTTTTGGTCTCAAAGAGAGCACATGGGAACCTGAATGCAACATGTATGTGCTGCTGCAGGTGGCTCATTTACAAAGGTGAATTCCCTATTGGCTTTGCAGTACTTGACCCTTGTGGAAATTAGCTGTCAGGAGACAGCATCTTTAGGTGCTGTACTGATGGTAGCCTTGATGAGTTCCATTGAATTCTGCGGCTTCAGTGTCCTGGAACAAAGTCAATCTCACAGCAACTCAAGCAGAGTATGATGTTCTGGCTGTGCACTACATGATGTCACGTTGCCACATCCTGCACTCCTTTTCCTTTATGAAGCATAAACTAGTACAGAATGGCGCGCAGCAGCTATTGACCTACTAGTGCCTTCTACTACTTACCTCTTGGAATTCCTATGAATATATTCCAGTCTGTACTCCAGAGCAGACTTTGCCACATTGACTGTACTCTGATTTTTACTGCTGAACTTGTTTTGCTCATGGATGGCCACTCCCTGCCAAAATGTGCATACATGCCTAAGCATTGCTGAATCTGATCTAAGTGCAGAATGAGACCGTTTGCTCGCTGATCTAACAGTATTGTGAGTTGTTCCATGAGTTTTCGGGTCAGCATATTTGCTTGTTAATCTGGTGTATATCTCTTGGGGTCCTTCCCTTCCTCTCTCCCACAAGCCTTTTCACTTTGTCATTCCAAATAGCACTGCACATATCCAGGCATGACTCTTGTGCCTTTTAACTCCTCTGTTTTGTTGGGTGCTGGATTTCAGCTTGTTTGCGCAACCTTCTGCTCATAGCTTCAACACACCGCTGCATATCATTGACCTTCTGCGAATTGTGACTGGCCATCACCTTACTGCAGACTGGAAATTATCTACTGCCCTCTAGATTGTTATGTAATCCATTTGTGCTTCGGTAATGTGCACCTGAATCAGTTCCCTCCTGGCTTGTTCTTTGTGTGCCTTCGTCCCTACATCAGTGTGTGGATGTTCTGTTCAATGGAATCATACGCTTGGGTGGAAAGTAAATTTCATGTAGGTCTTCAGCTCCATTCATTCTCTTCTTCAGTATGTTGAGCAGTTATTTCTTCTGAATGCATAGATCTGTCCAGATGTCTTTCTAATACTATTCTAGGTTTTTATTTTTATTTTATTTGTTCTGTCTGTTTCTATAGGCTGTGGATTGGTGTGTTTTCTTTCACATGTTTCAGCTCATTCCTTGGGTGGCACCAAAATCCTGCTCAAATGTTGTTTGAGAAGATTGGATGGGCTACCACATGAGATGCCTGACAGTGAGTCTGTTAGTAGAGATGTGTTGCTGAATCAAATCATCATGCTTAGCATGTATAAGGGGAACTTCTGAGCCCTTCCATGGAAGGTGTGGTGGGATTTGCAGAGTGGTTTGAAGTGGATTGAACACTTGACTGAAAGCCAAAACACGCCCATGAGTGTAAACATGGAGATGTCCCATCATTACATTTTTAGGAGGAGTCTTGCTGTTGGGTTTTGTACTATTTCTAGATGGTTCAACAGGCTTGCCTGCTCTGTGTAAAGGTGGTTGCCATAGTCCTGTCTTCAGAGGACAAGGGTGATGAAGGAAGGGTTCTGTTGGGAAATGCTATGCATGACATGATACAATAGATTGAATAGGTAGCTCAAGTATGAGGGGCTTATTTCTTCTGCCTATCCATATATCCATTTATTTGTATCCCCGTCCGTCAGTCCATCCACCCATCCATCCATCCATCCATCCATTCATCCATCCACCTGTCCATCCATGTGTCTGCCCAACCACAGTGGCTGGCTCAATGGTGCCCACTGAATGGTCAAAGAGCAAGCAGGTAAGGTGGCCAGTTAAGGTGCATTTGGGTGGAAATCATGCATGGCCTTTGCCCATTAGGGATGGCTTTGGGCTGCTGAGTCAGAGGTTTTAGGATATGGCTCAAGTGTGAGGGTTTTATCTTGTCTGCCTGTCCAGCCATCCAACCACCCAACCACCCATCCATCCATCACTCCCTCCATCCTTCCATCTCTATGTCTACCCATCAAATGTGGACGGTCTGCTGGTGCCGGTGGACCGGCCAAAGGGCCTACTGGTAATGGCTTCATTGACCATGGCAAAATTACAAGACCAGTGGCCAGTTTCCATGCATATGGGGTCTAGGTCATGGCCATTGGTCATTTCAGGCAGCTTGGAAGTGCCCATTCAGTGTCTCAGGAGTGCCTGCTTCAGAACATGTTTAAAGAAATATGTGTAGAGTGAATTAGGTTTATCAGAATGGAAACACAGTTCATCTTGGCTCATATCCTTTCTCAAGCAACACTATCAGAAAAAAACAGATAATTTCCCCAACCTTCATGAACTTTAGAAAGTTTATCAATCTGAGATGCAGAGATGTTTGAAGCAGATTGTTTTTCCCTTCTAAGGAAATCAGCCCCTTTTAAAGTCACAAAAGGGCTTTTCACATCCTTTCAAAAAATGTGTAATGTGCTTCAAAAAGCTAAGCATAATGCAGACATTTTCCAGGAGAAGCTCAAAGTCAACCTCCATCCTTATGAATGGCAATATCTCACCACTACAACCATTCTGTTTCACAAACATAGTTGCACATGTTTCCTTCAGTGGCCCAAAAAATAAACCACATTTGATTGTTTTACAAAAATGTGGCCTTTGTTACAGAATGATTGCACCAGTGCAAGTTCAATTGTACATGGTCTTTAAAGTAATACAAACAATATATTATTTTATTATATTTGCACGAGAACAATGTTTGCCTTGTGCCTCTAGGGCATCGTTCCAGGCAAACATTGCCCTGGCACAAAAATGAATTGAAAGAATATGTATTTTGCGCTAGGACAATTATATCCACATGGAAGCATGCTTTAGACAAAAACCTTGTGTGTTGGTTCTAAAGCATGCAAAAGAAGCTCAGGTTAACATCTAGTTTAATGTGTTAATTCATTTGCTTCACTTTGCTATGGGGCGTTATTCTTCCCAGAATAAACTTCTAAGTGGTAAATAATAAGCTGAGAAAAATATATTCTCATGTTCCCCAGCCAAATCCACAGGATAGGGAGATAGGAGCTGATTTGCGAATAATAAACTTGACTTTAACAAGCCACCACTGAATTAGAGCGTTTCTTTTATAGCGTGGAAAAATAAACTTCCAACAAAAATTGGAATACCCAGAAGTCTTCTTTTTAAGCATCATATTGAGCCTTAGTTTTGTCGATATTTAGTTTGTAGCATCATAACTGTGTAAACATTTTAATGGTTTCCATAAAGTGTTGGACATACCTTTACAGTTAATTATTACCCAAAGATCGCATCAGGATATGCTGAGTCCTTAATCCAGCTCTCACTGATGGTTCTACCGTTAATCTTCTGATTCATGCCAATGAGTTTCAGGAGCATTTCCAGAGACAAAACAAATAAAACAGGGCATGCAGGATGTTAGGGGGATTTTCCTCAGGCCCTTTGTTCAGTCTATGTATATTTATCTTCATTGGGTACTGCAGGATATTCTCTAAAGCACACCAGAAAGTAATAGTTATGACAGAGCAGCCTAGACCTAAATCTCAGGCTATAAAATGGAGTGCTTCACAGATACAGTACTCACTTTTTGTTATTTCTAAGCAAGAGAATGTCCACATAGTGTATACTTTTACAAAAAAATATAATCATTATCTATTTAAAAACAAACAGAAAAGACGATGCATTCACAAGGGTTCTGTGTAAAATAGAACACGCAATCATGTATCAGAAAAGTAACAGAAAAGTCAACAGAGATTACCTCCTACAAAGCAAAAGGCAATAAAAGGTATGTTTCCATCAAGGATGGCTAATTCAAGTAGAGATCCAGGGAGACCAGAAGTGTGGATAGGGTCAGCGTTTGGTGGGAATGAGATAGCTTTGTGTGGAAGTTCCCCATAGAGCAGTAACTCAAGTTCCTGTGGAGGTAAATCCTCAAGAGTTCCTTGAAGAAGATGAATAGGACCATGGATGAAGAACAGTGTGAAGAAAAGACTTGCCAGCAGCTCCGGAGAGCTTGGAGAGCAACATCACTGGGCCAAAAAGCAGTTCTGCAGGATGTATTTGAATGTTTTCTGTGGTGGTTGCTGTGCACATTTTGTGACCCATAGGAAGAGTGATTATCCTCAATTCATTGGTTCCCAGGTCAGGGGTTGGGGCCAGAGAAATGGAAAGGTGAGTCAGCTATGATCGCTGTTAGTCACTGATTCAGGGTTCCTAAATCATTATTGGACATAGGATTTGGCTGCTGACGATGGAGTCAGCTTGGAGAAAGACCAAGGTAGAACAAATATTGAGGGTGGTTTAAAGAAGTCACAATGGAGTGGAGCCTGCAACAGAGGAAGGCAAGATTGGTGGTGCAGTTGAAGGAACAAGGGCAACATTGGGCGGTGGAGCTTCCCAGCTGGAGCAGATCGAACCGGGGGACACTTGCCTGAAGTTCTGGGAGTACGACTTTCAGGTATGTTTGGCACAGAGATTCTTTGGACTCCTAGCAGCTATGGGGGTACCTGCTTTGGGGTCCCTCATTGCTGGCAGGGTCAGGAACTTCATGGACACAAGGGTTTCCAGTAGGAGCTGTGATCCAGTTATCTTCCTATTACGTTGGTAAGGGAGCACCACAGATTGTTCCTTCTGGTCGTCTGGAGAGGAAGTGCTTCACCATCAAATTGTTTGGAGTGTCAAAGAGTGCTGATGCAGAATCAGTCTCTTCTGGAGCAGAAGACCTTCCCAGAATGCAGGTAAAGAAGTATAGCAGGAGAGAAGTTGAGTGGGTAAGTTGGGCACTTTTATTTCCCTCAGAAGTCAATATGCGAACATAGAATCCAATCTCATAGCAAAAATCTTTCAAACAGAGCGGCAGTCAGCCAAATGGAAGCCCACCCCTTCATGCACCACCATGCATTCTGAAAAATTCTCTCACAGAAAGTAATTTATCCATTATATATCGGAACAGCATCTGCATATTCTTGTCAGAAATGGTCTCAGACTGACTACACATCTGTATCCCAGGACTAGTGGCCAAAGATGGCCACCTCTTCTTACATACACAAGAGGAGACAAGGGTTAGTCATGTGGCCCCTGGGGTCTTTACAGCCAAACATTTCGCTGGCACAAACAACCAGTTTCAAGGCTCTATACACCAAATATAAACAAGATGTTTTTAAGTGAGAATATAAGGAATGCAGCATTTCATGAAACTGGTGCCCTTTTGATACCATCATTTATTTGTACTTCTAAAAAAGTGAATGTATCCTACATGTTTTTATTTTTTTATTTGATGACATTGTCTGATTTTGCTATTGTATGATGTAATATAGTTTTATTCCAAACGGACGTTTTACTGAACTGAACAGACATTACATTAACTCCTGATGCAAAACTCCCCAGCCAAGTACTGCAAAGCAATGCAAGGCACATCGCTACCAGCGCTGCAGCAGATTCTTGCACTGTTTCAAGCAGCGTCAGGATATAAAATTGATATTTAAAATCTGAAATGTTACCTTTCAGTAATTCAGGGGAAACACTAGGTGGGTTTGGAGACGGGGGTCCAGATTCTCAAAAATTGTTTGGCGTAAGTGGTGAGATTTGTTTGTCCATCTATTCAGTTGTGGCAAAAAAGGGACTAGCCCAATCCACAAAGGTCATCCGAAAGACGCATTTGATATTCACCCATTCAGATGAACCTTTCTCACATTCTGTCCACATTTGCACAAATGAAGCAGCATTTCTATGCATTTAAAAGTGTATCCCAAATTCACAAATTGGATGGGATTGTTAAATGTGCAGAAAACCAAAATATCCCCAATCGCCTATTTGGGGTAGGCACTCGAAGGGGGAAGAAGGGGGTGCAAATTGCATAACAGGTGGGTTCCTGTCATGTATTTTTATTGTAGTGTGACAGATGTGGATTAAATCACGGCTATCAGATGATTTCTAACCCCCAAATAGGGATGGAAATACTATTTTATTTTTTAACTTTCAACAGAGATATGCCCTTTAAGGGGCTTTCATGTGGCTGCTGGGGGCCAGTCATGCATTGATGCCAGGAGATGTCATTGATGTCATGAGCTGAACAGTCGCCCCTCGCCCAAATGCATAGATGAAATTTGAGAATAAGGTGACCTGCACATTTCTCCAATGAGTGCAAATGAAAAAGCGCATACTCTGCAGTTTTTTTTCATTTGTCCTAATGTTTGTGAATTTGACGCTATTTATATTTATTTGTATTTATTTTAATGTATTAAGTGCTTTAGAGCTGGTTTTGTAAAATGTGAAGGGAAAAGGATGAGCAGATTGAAAAAGGAAGGGAGTTCCAGTGTTTGGGAGCAATCTGAGTAAAGGAGGGGGAGCAGGAGAATGCACAGGGATGTTTAGGGGCAGAGAGTAAGAGCTGGTTTTGGGAAAACAAAGAGCGTGGACGAGAGCAAAGAGATACTAATCCCTTAACTGCTAAGTACGAGTATGCTCTTCCTTTTTGTAGAATTGATTAAAGCTCAAGAGTTACCATGGATGCATTTTAAAAACAATGGAAAGAAATTGTAAGAGTATGTAAGCATCAGAGGGAAGGAGAGATATAAAGAGCATAGAGAGTGTGATAGAAGACCAAGGAGGAACAGAGAATATAAAATGAACAGATGAGTTATAGACAGATCGGAGGAGAGCAAGATGGGAAGCAGTGAGTAAAAGGAGAATGTCAGAGCAATATCAATACATGAAAAGACACGTGCGTTGATGAGAAACTTAGTGTCATGCAAGGACATATAGGGATGAGTGTGACAGATTTTGAACAAAAAGAAGCGAAGGGAATGGGCATTGTTTGAGATATGAAGGGAGAAATAGAGGGATAGATAATAAAAGGTAACAGGAAAGGTTGCAAAGAGAAGAGAAGAGAAGAGAAGAGAAGAAGAAGGAAAGCAAAGGAAATAGAAGGAAGAACGATAGGGGGTGGTAGGGTGGCACAGGGTATAAAGAGACGATGACTTTAGAGGGGTTTATATGAAGAAAGTGGGAAGACATCCAATGCTGTGTAACAGAGAGACAGTTTGAGACAGTAGAATGGATGGAGTTGGAAGATGAATAGAAAGAGAAAAAGATGTGCTTGTCGTTCAAAAAGAAATGATACGATAAATTGTAGGAAAATATAACAGCCGATAGAAGAATGGTATAGAGCGAAAAGTGGAGAAGGCTAAGTTCAAAGCCTTGAGGAACATCATAAAGAAGTGGATGTGAAGGAGAAAGAGAGCTGTTGCCTGAAAAAGAAACAGAGTAGGAGTGATTAGAACTATAAGGATTAAAGCTTTTTAGATCAAAACCAGAGCATACAAGCGAGGTGAGTGAGGAAAGCAGGACAGAGTGATCCTCAGTGTTAAATGCAGTCAAAAGATCCAGGAGAATAAGAACAGAAGGGAGCTTAGAATGGCAAGAGTGTTAGTTACATGAAGAAGGGCAGTTTCGGTAGAATGGGAGAAGGAAAAGCCAGACTGAAGAGGGGAAACATACGTAATGCTGATTATGATAGGAGGAGAGAAATATGGCAGATGTTAGCAGGGAAGAAAGGATCAAGAGAGGGTTTTTCAGGATAGGTGAACTGGTATGCACTGTTAATAATGACATTAATGGAAAAAAATAACGACAAACATTTCAGTGACACCTAATGACAAAAACTTTTATTTTAGGAAAAGTATACATGAAGGTTGGGGTAAGGGATTAAAAGGGATAGGAGTAGTGTGGGTGTAAACTAGCTGTAGAAACAAGGGGCTTGCCCCCCAAAAATAAGTGTTACTGGGTGCTGCAACGAGGCTGATATTGTTGCAACACTAATTTAGGTGTCCCAAAACCCTATCTCCACTTGAATGAAACACAGTCTCTGTTGAGAAGCCTCAGCATAAGGATTGTGGCAAGCAAGGCTCAAAAACCAATATCGGGCCGAAGGCTGTTACCTCTGCACCAAGGTCTCTTATAGCAGGCCAATGAATAATGGACTATTTCCCAAATCATTTAAGCATAATCGAATATGCAGATCAATAGGACACGCAAAAGCCTTTGAAACACTAGACAGCGTCATCCAGCAAACTTTTGAAGCCTCTCGCATCGGCTCCCCAACTGAGTTGACCGACTTCTTATCACAAGAAAAACAAAGACAACAATCTATTTCATTACCTGATTATTCCACACAACCAAGTGAAGGAGCGATTCACCACACTATTAGGGAGGCTGATGACGTTATTACATTGTCATTGCCCAGCCTCTTAGCCCTCAACATGGTTTTAATTTATTTTGTAAAGTTATCTGATAACATTTGGGATGAGGTGAAGGTGCATACTATATTGTTGTCTTCGATTAACACAAAGGTTGAAGACTTGGAAGCATGTGTAGCATCTCGTGTTATGGTATCCGCTAGGTGTGAAAATAGTGGTAACAGACGAGCAGACACACTTGTTGACACTATCATTATAGAAGAATCTGTAATTGAAGCAACACCAGTCTCTGACACCACCCTTACACCTGCAATCTCCTCTAAGGGGATTGAGATGTGTTCCAGCATAGGTATATGCAAGAAATCCTCACAGCAAATAATGGTGGTAATCCATAACCAACAAACAGGAGTTATTGATCTTACCAGCACTTGAGGCAAAAAAAAAGAAACAAAAATTGTTAAGAAGGCACAAAACTTCATCTTTAATATGGTTGTGCAATCTTTCAACAATACTTCTATGAAAAGGCCTCAGAAGCTATCCGAAGGCTCAGAATCCTTACTGACCCCTTTAAGTGAAGAGAGTGGAATGAATATCCAGTCCACTACTCCGAATGGTCATTTAGCCCTGACTAGGCTTGTCAAGCAGACCAGGATAACTGCTCGAGCTGTAATTAGTGGTCCACCACTTTCTAATCCGAGCAGTTCTCTATCTACTAAAGTCTGCCATGGTTGTTCAGTCTTACCTAAGGCACCTGCTTAGGCACAGATACCAACACAATGACAGTGCTAAAAGTTGATGCACGAATACAGGCAGCTTTTAAATCAGAACGCAAAACAGTGGGCCTTATTACGGGTCTGACGGTAACCGTGCCAGTGCTACTGGTGGGTTGCCGCCAGACCCATGAATATTTACTGGCACCTGACTTCCTATTGCCACTGGGAGATTACAACTCCGGTGGCCGGGAAAGTCAGGCGCTGGTAAAATGTAAGTCCCCATTCCCATAGAGTCCTAGGACTCTTTAGGAGTGGGGACATGGAAGCACCTGCACCATTGCTAATGATGCCGGTGGTTCTGTGAACGGTCTGCCCATCGTGCCTACTGTGCACAGCAGGGTCAGACCAGTTGGGCACAGCAGCTCCGGAAGGCTGATCTGTAATATGCAGGTCCAGAAACAACAATGCTGGTGAGCTTACCGGCCCCCTTGCTTCCGGACCGGCAGGGTCCTAATGAGTCCCAGTATCTTTGAAGATCCAAAGCCACTTAAAATCAGTAAATGGCAAGTTCCATCTTCTGTGTGCCTGGCTGAATCACCTGTATTGACATCCTTTAACTCGATACCGCAGATAGTGGATGCAGTCTTGCGTTATTGCAGGTGTGATGCCAGGCAAAAGAGAGTTGCACTGAACCCGGCTCAAAATTCCATCAAAACTGCATGGCCTACTGGTGATAGACCACTGGAGGATGCCGCTAGTAGCTGTGGCCAGATGTTCTTACCTTCCAGCTTTAAAAATAAACACTCGGATCATGTTTCCACTGTACAAACTAATAATATGAATTTGGGTTGCTTTCTTGATAAGTTAAATATCCTGCATGAAAGGCATTCATACGTCTCTTCGGGCACATCTAACCCAATACACCCCTGTACAACTCATCCAATTTCAGGTCATTTCACTGAACAAATATATAATACAAATCACAGTGGCCTACTTGACAGGCTATGTATCCCAAGTTAACGGCACCCAGAAGTTAGTTCGGGTACAGGGAACTCTATACAGTACTGTTGAATCCCCTCAGATAATACAACTAATTGTCACAGTTACGAGGGGGCTATATGCAATTCAAAGCTAGAAAATAATGTAATACAGGGGTGAATTTACTCCCGAAACTCAATTAATCCATCACGTAATGTTGCCCTTGATTATTCAAATTCCAGTTCTCTGACACAGCCTAAATCAAAATATGTGTCTAGAGCATAAAACAGCGGAAATATGTTTTCATGTGAAGACAATAATGTTCTATTGATTTCTATACTCCTGGGTGACAATGTGCCCATATGCTTAAATCGTACTAATATCCTGATAATTTTAGCAGAGATTTCGAGACTAACAGCAATCTCCTCAGTGGACGTTGAAAGGGTAGCTTTTCCTGATAATAACAACATGTCACAAGTTCAACATTATCACCGCTCCAAATTGGTGATGGATTTGATTCTATCTGAAAGATCTACTCTGAACTATGTTGGCTTCTCACTTGCTGGATGGGAGTATCAATCTTAATGGTGCATACTCACCAAAGCCAAAAGATAATTCCCAAATCAATTATTTTAAAAGGTGGAATCAACAAAAGATGCAAACAGGATTCTGCAAAGATAGATTGTTGAGACTGCTGGGGCCTGGTAATTCTGGTTCCTGGGTGAGACAATGATGAAGCTATACCTATAACTAATAGCCTTGTTGCTGGTGAAGTAGATTCAAATTCTGGAATTCTAGAGGGCATGCTCACTTATACACAAACAAGGTAGCTATTGAAGCTCTATGAATTGCAACTGTTTAATGCTTCATCTTTTTCCAAGCCACAAATAAAGTGGAGTGGATAGGCCCTCTTGTGGCTTAGTTATTGCACTTCAATCAGATTTAATGGTAAATAGCAACCACATTGAGAATCTCCTGTACATGCTTTTAGCTGTTGAGATGTTATTGCTATTGTATAAGTACCATGTTCTCCTGATTAATATATTGGCACAAAGGGGTGAGAGAGTCTGATGTTTTCTTACAGACTATTGTTGATCTAGTCTGTATGTGGAAAACTAGAACTGGCCCACAATATGTCGTGTTAGCTTGCGATTTGAATGCTAAATGTGTACTGACGATGTTAGAAGACGTACTGTCTATGAACCACACTGATAACCCTCCTTTTGATCTAAAATCTAGAGTGGGCTGGCAATGGAGCAGTGCAATGGCTGCTCTGAATTTACTGTTACTGAAGGGTCGAATTGGAAGCTACATGGTAACAATCACACTTGGTTTTGTGGTAATAGTAAATCAACGATTGATTATAATTTTGCAGATTTGCACTTGTTTGAAATTTGCTCAAATTTTACTATTGAACAAACCTCATAGAGTCATCACTGCATCTTGAGGGCCACCTTTAACATACCCTTTAAAATCACAGATAAGCAAATAATAGGCCCAACAGCTTCAAAAGTAACTCCACGTGGTAATGCATAATTACCAAATATGGACTTGGTAATTGATGATTTTAAGCAACTGATGACACTCAAATGGAAAATTCAAGTTTTTAATGTAGGCCATTTTGAGTGTACAATTGAGACTCTTACAACTGGTGCAACATACAACTCTAACCTCATTCAACATTCCGTACATAAGAAACATCTCAGCATTTATGAGGACCAATTGGCTCAGAAGAAAGCTGAGCTGAGATCAGCAGTGAGATCAATAAAGAACCAAACTATTTCCCAGGATGACAAGCTTGCCAAATGCAAAGCTATAAAACAAAAGTACAAACATTATTGTAAGCATTGACATGCAGTTTTGGTACAGCATGACTCTAAATCTATGCTAAAAGCATTATTAAAAAAGGATGTGGGTATGTTGTGGTCCTTAATAAATGGTCAAAATGTGTTACCCTGTACTGCCTTGCTAAACGCAGTAGATGAGCCAACCTGGGTGATGTTTTTCTCAAATTTTTATAACTTTGGTAAAGCCAAACCCTTAACTCTTGTTGATGGATTTAAAAATGACATGAGTCAAGAATTGTATATTAAGATTGATGCTAAATTCGCGTACTGTAAATAATCTGGGGCTGCTGTACCTAATGGGCAAACGATTGATATTCTAAAAAAAAAAAAAAAAAACTGGTCAAATGCCCTGACTATCTTATTCAAAAGCGGTGTGTCAACAAAAACCTTCCTTAAAATGTGGCAAATTGCATATATTGTCCCAAATTTTAAGAAAGGCGTAAGGTCTGAATCAATGAACTACAGACACATCTTATTGTTAGATGTTGATAGCAAGATATTTTCATCCATCTTACTCCATCCCTTGGAAATATGGGCCTCTGAATCACAAGGGTTATCTAAATTTCAGCCAGGCTTCCATAAGGCCCAGCAGCTTGTATGTATATGCCATCAACTTACCTGTCATCGACCTTTGACTGCGTTGACTGCTCAAATTTATGGGGAAAGTTGAAAAGTCGGGGTCTTCCAAGCGGCTTATTGAATTCTACCATTCAGGTGAGGTTGAATCGAGAGAGTGCTGTGTAACAGCGTATTCTGACAGGGCTGTATTCTTGCTGCCTGTTTCTTCAATCTTTATGTGTCGGATGTGAATGACTATTTGAGTTGTGCTGCACAGGTGTCACAAAGGGTAGGCGCATTGAAGGTATCTTGGCTCGCATATGAGGACGATTTATTACTCTTTGAGAAATGACAAGTAGGGCTAAAAAGACTTCTCACTGCATTTTCTGCATATGCGAGTGACAATGGTCTCAGATCAACCCAAAGAAAATGAACATTCTAGCCATATCTAGTAGCAAGAAAAGGAGGGCTCAGGTGTGTCATGTATTCTCAGTTTCACCATATCAGCGTCACCAAGCTACTGTAATGTGAAATATATGCTTAACCAAAAGGCAGCTGTGCTGCTCTCTCAAGTGTTGGTAATAAATCATACATTTGGTTCCTTCTCTATTATCTCAACTCTAAAAGTCCATGTGGGAAAAGTGATCCTTAAGCTTATTAATGGACAAGAATTATTTTTTGATATGTCTCTGAAAGGGTTACATTTGTTGGAAGCCAAAATTTGGTGGAGAATCTTGGGTGTACCGAACAATATCCCTCTATCTTCCATAAGCATTGAACTGGGTCTTTTTTCTATGCATGGGTCTTATTTCTATCCATGGGCCTCATTCCGAGTATGGAACTATTTGCACCATGACTACCTCCCATACCGGTACCGTGCCCGGTTTGGTGAGATGGGGACTTACCGGTCCAGTCCGACCTTGGCGGGACCGGTAAGTCCCCATTCACCAAACCATTCCCCATTCCCATTATATACAGACCGCCGCGATTACTGGTTGGAACATCCCAGTCACATGATAATAAGCAGCGTTGTTCATATGGACTCACGACGTTGCAGGTGTGATCACATGACCTGTCACGCGGCTGATCACACAACCAATTAAGGAAGTAGCCAGTATAAAGAGCTGCCGGCACCACAGAACCACGCTTCTCAGCTGTTGTTTTCAGCTTCTAAGTGGCGTTACGGTTTTTGGTGTGTTTTCCTGGATTTCTGGACTTTTGGAACATCCCGGTCACGTGATCATAAGTAGCATCGTTCGTATGGACTCACAACATTGCAGGTACGATCATGTTACCTGTCACGTGGCTGATCACATGACCAACTAAGGAAGTAGCCAGTATAAAGACAACATTCGCGGCCGATACAGACCGCTGCGATTACTGGTTGGAACATCCCGGTCACGTGATCATAAGTAGCATCGTTCGTATGGACTCACGACGTTGCAGGTACGATCATGTGACCTGTCACATGGCCGATCACGCAACCAATTATGGAAGTAGCCAGTATAAAGAGCTGCCGGCACCACAGAACCACGCTTTTCAGATGTTGTTTTCGGCTTCTGAGAGCGTTATGGTTTTTGGTGTGTTTTCCTGGATTTCTGGACTTTTGCTTACGGATCTTGGATTGCTTTTGGATTATCCTCCTGGATTAGACGCTTTGGATACTTTTGGTTACTTGGTTCATGAACTACTGCCTTGTCTCACGGATTGTCTTGGATCAACCCTTGAACTTTGGAACTCTGTATACTTCACTTTGGAAGTCCAACACCTCTTCCCCTAAGGTGCAAATAACATCACAGGTCTCTACAGGTATCAACTAATACCAGTCATGTTGCTGCTGTTGGGCTCCCCGTTCCCTGACATCCATCATAGAGAGAGAGCACAAGGGGGGCTTTCCTTAATACATCTCCACAGGCTATTTTGGTAGGTGTCATTCTAGTTCCTTATACTAATGAGTTGTTTACTGTCATAATTGTGTCCTATTCTCACTTGATTGCCTGTTCCTTTGCAGCTGCCTGATTACCTGAGCCACCTGAGTTCCTGTTTCTGCACCTGCGGCCTCAATAAGTGGCCAGGGATTGTCTTTGTTTACTCTCTCTGTCCGGTGCTTGGGGAAAGAGGTATACATAGTAATTGCGGTATCTCATTTGAATATTTTGACAGGAACCGAAATTTGCAGTACCGGTATTGGCTCTGATTTCCCTTAGCGGGTCCCATCCTTAACGCCCAGTGAAACTAGGCGTTAAGGAAGGGACCCGCTAAGGGAACTCGTAGTAGGGCACAAAGGGATTACCGGCACCGATGTCCTTAACGGTGCCCGGTATCCCTTTGCGCCCTACTCGGAATGAGACCCCATGTCTTTGTTGTATGGAAGTTGTCACTATTCATAAAATTACTTCTTCCAGTCAGTAAATCTCTATATGAGACTTTGAAGGAGTGTACGCATCTGATACCTAGAGGGAAATGTATAAATGTTATTAGTATGATTCGAATGACGAGTGAGAGCATTCTGAAAAAGATAAGTTTGAATACTGAGACACTGATTAACAATCCGACAGAGGTGAAAAATCACCTGCAGAATTACTATTGGATTGAGACTTCAGAAAAATTACATAGTTTATGTCTATGGGCCTCATTACACGGTAGGAGGTAACCATGCCGCTATTAGCGGCATGGCTACTCCCCTACCGCATACCGGGTCCCGGTAGGCGGTATGGGAACTTACCGGGTCATTGCGACCCTGGTGGACCCAGTAAGTCCCCATGCCAATTGCCATTCCCCATTCCAGCCCCCATAGGTCTCAATGGGAATGGGGAAGGAACTAATAACGGTACCACAATTTGCGGTACCGTTATTAGCTCTGAAGTCCCTTAGCGGGTCCCGTCCTTAACACCTGGTTAGACCAGGCGTTAAGGACGGGACCCGCTGAGGGACCTCGTAGTAGGGCGCTAAGGGATTACCGGCACCAGTGACCTTACCGGTGCCGGTAATCCCTTAACGCCTACCGTGTAATGAGGCCCTATGTCTCACATCGCACACAAACATAAAAAAGGGGTTATTTACCCTTCTATCTCATTCGATTCCCTGATAGATTATATCGAAAAAAAATCCTCAAATTCCGATGGAACATACTGCCAACTAACAAAATTCTCTTACACTAAGGCATGATCTCATCTAAAGATTCTGCGTGTAGATTCTGTAGCCACAAAGATACTACTGGATCTACCCGACATCTACTCGCTTACTGTTCAGAGTTAAATGAAAAAAGGCTGTAATATCTAGGTACATTGTTCAATAAAAATCAGTGGTCCAATGAAGAACACATTTCGCATAGATACTTAGGTGGTGGAAATACCTCAGACAAAAAAGTGGTAGCAGTTTTTTTTTAAATCTCTTTCTTTAAAAATAGAAAGTTAAACACATATAAACCGAAAGTGTTGGAACACACTAAATGCATAGTACTTATGTACCTTTTTGGGTTTTAATGATCATGTGATAACATGTTTGAAGTGTTGATATATGTAGAATTTTAATCTTTCTCTACGTGTAAAATCTAGTTTTGATGCTCCTTAAAACTTTTTAGTAATTTAAAATGTTTAATGTCTTTTGCATGATCTTCATGATTTTATAGGAAGCAGCTAATGGATTTCTTTCTCTTCCCGTTTTACTTTTGATATATTGTACAGAAATAATGTAATTGTATTTGTCTATTTCTAATGAATTTGTAAAGGTTATTTAAACCATATACAATAAAAAAAAAAAAATTACATGACCCCACCACGATAGAGAAGCTACAACATTTGGCACATCGTGTGGCACCCAGGTGGAGAACACAAATCATGCAGGCAGTCAAGAAGGATGAAGTCGGTGGGCCGGTGGAGAGGCCATGTGATCCATCAACCAACTGCACCTCTCAGAGATTGCGCAACAACATCCAACCTCGACCTACATCAACAATGTACATGATCCAACATGATATAACCTACAGATGTCCTTCTAATCCTCCGCTTTTCATGTAAAACACATGACTCTCCTTCATGAACCTTCTCATCAGCTACTTTTCAAGCAAACACAAACACACACACACAGCCACACACACCACCATCCTACAATAAAAAATTAACAATCTCGTTGACACACACACCTAATTAAACCCCTCAAACAAGTCACTGGACCAAAATACTCAATCTTGTCTTCACAGTTTCTTCTTATATGGGATGACTAACACTTTTTTTCTAGGACTGCACACTCAAGCCACGGCACCTAACCAACTGCGCCATCCCAGATTACCTCACAATGGCCAACTCAAATTCTGGAAGACTGCCTCGTTATGAATTTGGCAGTCATTTCATTGAAATGAGAGCCACTTTTGATTACAGATACAGCCACTCGATCCATTGAAATGATTGTGGATTATGAGAGGTGGCATGGCAGTCGTATTGCATATTCATGAAGTCCATAGAATGTTATTGTGGAGTTAAAGTAATTACAAAGGGTTCTGATTTTGTCTGTGTTAATTCTTCCACTTTTTGACTAAACTCAAGTTTTTACTTGCCTGGGATGGAAGTAACTCTGCAACTTTACTGCCAAACTCATAGTTTTATGGTGCAGTAAAACTGGCAACAATTCTGTCAACAATTGTGAGATAACAGATTTTCCACAATATGTTTAATGTACCACCAAACCTGTAATGGTGCCCTCCTGAATTGGCATATTCTGCTGGGTCTGCACATGTACTGCACCTTCAATAAACATCTGGTGCGACATTGTTCCATGGCACCATCATGGCATTCAGGAAACATTAGTTTGTGTGAACATAGGGGTCAATTGAATGGGAAGGTGGTTAACACCCTATTTATTCAGTGACCAGACCCAAAGAAGAGGATACTCCTCTGATAGTGCTTGCCATGGAGATATCTATTTATTTCCGATCCTGGAAGCTTCCTGTTTTGATAGACTCAGCACATGCTGATATTTCAAAGGACTCAGAATGGGCTATAAATCAGCATTTTCCAAGCACAAATAACGTAATTTCAGTGGTGGTTGAAAGCATAAATGCCAGGCCCTTATGTTCTGGACCTGTAGTGGAATGCACACACCATGTATGAATGGTTGTAGCAGCTCATCGGGAGGAATTGGCCTTTGATCAGATCAACCCTGACCATTTTCCTCTTATATTGGGCATCACAAGGGTCAGGATACACACGCCATATATACATTGCGCTGCTTGAATTTTTGGGTTCATAATACTGGTATATCCACTCCTCCCTTGTTTCTACCAAGACCATGCTCAATCAATACTTCACATAATACTGAAGCCGTATAGGCTGACATTGTTCATTCAAAATATCAGGAATATCTGGACATATTAACGGACAACCATATCAAGATGCTTCCTTCGCACTGGTTGGATGACTGTGCCATTGATCTACTCCCTGGTTTGTCTGTTCCCTTTGATAGGATGTTCACACTCTATGGCCCTCATTCCGAGTTTGGAGGTAAGTATCGTCCCTTACCGGCATGGCGCAAATAGCGTGTCCGAGCTGGCAGCAGCCCGCTAATAGAGGACTATTACGACTTGGCGGGCACGAGCTTTGCGCCATGCCGGTAAGGTACCTAGCGCCATGCCGCAAAAAGGCCCCAAAAAGCCCTTACCGGAATCAAGCGCACCGTAGATAACACTACCGCCAAAGTCCAAAGCAGCATTATCAGTGACCGTAAATAGCAGTGACCGTAATTAGCGGTCACCGCTATTTAAGGTCACTGTTAAATAGCGGAACCGGAAATAGCGTCATCGCAGAGGAACGGGAAGGAGTACGGCAGCCATCTTTAAAAACACAATCTATTGCCATCCTCACCACACAAGACCCCTGGGACACTGGTGATCATCAAAAAAGCACATCCTACCTTCCAAGAATGCCTAAAGCACCCCAGAAGGATCTGCCTGCCTCCGAAAGGAGCGCTTCTGCGCCAGGATGAACTACAGATGCTCGTCGACACCTTGCATGAGCATGCAGGGACAGTGTTCAACAGCAACATGAGGAGGGAGGCAGTGTTGCGGAAAAAGGAGATTTGGGCACTAGTTCGGCAGAAGGTCAGTGCAGTGGGCAACACCCCCCCACATGGCCAAGGATTGCCACAAAAGGTGGTATGACCTGTGGCTGAGGGTCCGGAACATTCTTTCGGCAAACCGTACCTAGGCCTTGGAGACCGGAGGAGGACCAAGTTCTCCCATTAAGCTCACACCGTGGGAGGAAACATGTGCAAGCATGATTGGCCCAGAATCCATAGAAGGCATTGCAGAGATGGAGTGAGGCGCCACGTCTTCTGCTGATGGAGGTGAGTGTCCAAAGTAAAAACTGCTAAGCCAAATCTGATGAAAGTCAAAGAGTGACGCCATGGTTGGCCACACACACACTCCCTGTAAAGTATGCCGAAGCAAGTGAGACATATGTCGATGCCTGGTGCAAGGCCGTAATGTACATGACACATACCACACAAAGTAGAAAATTCCATGAGGCACACACTGTGCATGACCTAAATTGTGAGCATGTCAGACAGCACAGTACCTGGCCAACATGAGTGACACCGACATATGGATGCATTTACCACCCATGTAAGGAATGACGTGCCGTTCCCAACCCAAATGCCTATTACCCATAATTGTGTGGATGTGCAATTGTACCAATGTATGTATGATGCCTTTCTGAACATCACTCATGCAGTCCCTCTCTTTCACCCCCACAAACAGTGAGCATGACAGTGAGGAGCAGGACACCACCCCTGCACAGGACAGCAACCGTCCCTCTGCATCCAGGGGCCAAGCCAGGGGGCGCCGTGTCCCAGGAAGGAAGCCACCACAGGGACACATACCACCAGCAACACCAAGGCCTGTGGAGGGCACACCACCCCCACCTCCACCCCTCACTGCACTGCCTGCAGACACCCGTCCAACGCCCCGTTCAGAGGAGTCCAGTGTGGCTGGGGAGGTGGCAGCCACGGCTCCCCTCACAGTCGAAGACAGCCCCCAAGACATCTGGGGCACCATTTAGGACGACTCAGTGGATGTTGTAATGTTGTCCACACCCCAACACAATTGGCATCCCACCAGGTATCCCCCCAGAGTAACACTGTTGATGCCAACACCCCGGAGCAGTGTGGGCAAGACCAGACCCAGGGACATTTCAGTCTGGAATAGAGTCCCGTGGAGGATGAGCAGGCTGGGCATGCCAGCCAGATCCCCAGCAGTACCACTGGTGCAGCGCAGGAGCACAGCAGGCTGACCAGCTCACTGCACTAATACAGGAATTTGTTCAGGACAACCGTCAGGCCAGGGAGGAGTGGCGCATGGTTTTGAGGGCACTGGGCCGGTCCATCACTGATAACACAAACTGCCTCTGCTAGGTGCTTGGGCGCATCGCTGATGCTTTGGACGCTGCTCTTCCCACCTAACAGCCTCAGCATGAGGCCACACCATCAACAAGCAGCTCAACACAGACCAGCCTGCTCCGCCAGTCGGTCCGTGCGCTGCACCGATGGGACATGCCACCCCCTGACCCTGGGAGTGCTGAGTGACTGTACTGGCAGCCTCATGTAGGCTCCGTGGACCCTATGGGACTTGTGTGGGGGAGTTGTGGGGTGAGGGGGGTGAGGGTGTGTGGAGGTGTTGTGGGGGAAGGCAGAGGGGGGTAAGGGTGTGTGGGGGAGTTGTCGGGGGAGGAGGAGTGGGGTGAGGGTGTGTGGGGGAGTTGTGGGGGGAGAGGGAGGGAGTGAGGGTGGTGGAGGGTTTTGTTATTCATGTTAATATTATTACTTTCAATACACCGGTTGTGTTAAAAAAGAACCAGAGTGGACATTCATCATTGTGCATGTGTCATTTAATCTTGCACAGTGCATAGTGTACATATACCCCCACACCCAGTGCCCTATGTCCAACCATTATGTCACCCTCTGCTGACATGTAAGTCAGAAATAATGTGCGATCACTGACTGGCACACAGCACGTCCCTCCTGGGCATCAATTACCACACATGTACGTAAATGGGAACGATTGTAGTCCTCCTCGTGCCTGTTCTGTGGGTTTCGGACAGGGGTCAGGAGCCACAGCTTCAAGGGATAGCCACCATCACCTGCATGAGAGGGGAATGAAGGTAAATGTTTGCACATTAATGTTAGACAAATGTACTAGTCTCACATACCTGCAGGTAATTGGTGCCCACATGCACATGTCCCTGGATGCATTGACCCCATTTCAGGTCCCTCTATGTGTCCTGTGCCATGGACTAATGATGTGGGTTGCATCTTCAAGATTAATTATGGTGTGCACTGACATCAACATTCCCACTCAGGTGGAGTGTGCATCCCCCCATTCCCAACCAGGTGGAGTATGGACCCCCCGTTCCCACCCAGGTGGAGTATGCATCCACCCACCTCACAACCCTGATGCACTGCCATGGCCCAGTCAGGCAACTCACCAAGCAGCCAGCATGTTGCTCCATGAAGCGTGGTAGCGTGGAGTTCCGCAGGACCATGGAGTTATGATTGATCTGGGATATCAGGCACAGCAATGTGTGATGATCTTGCTGGCATTGCATACCATGTGCACATTGATGGAGTGCTATTGCTTGCGGTTGCGATACACCACCTCCATGGCATGTGGGACCACCAACTCCACGTGGGTGTAGCCGAGGGCACCTACACAATTTGGCATGCCTGCCAGTGCATGGAAGGCAACTTTTGTATCGAATATCTCCTGGGGAGTCTGTGGTAGGGATATGTAGGCCCTTGTGTGCTTGAGGAGGGCATCCAGCACTTGGTTCAGAATCCAGGAAAATAAGGGCTGTGATATGCCATGCATGTGCCCCACTGTGTGCTGGTAGGTGCCTGTGGCAAGGAAGTGGAGCACTGACACTACCTTCAGTAGAGGGGTGATGGTGCTGCATATTTCTATGAGGCTCACAATGTCATCGTGTATCAGGTCCACTATGGTGGTGATGGTGTCCCGGTCAAGCTGGTACAGGGTGTGGATCTTCTCAGGAATTGGATTGAATGGACTGGCTCTGATGCGAGGGATTGTGGGCTGCCGGGGTGGTAACGGTGGCTGCACTGCTGGGGCATGCTGGGTCTGTCTCAGCCTCCTTCTCCTCCTGCGTCTCCTCTGTGGTGGTGGCTGTTGTTGTTGATGTTGAGGCACTGAAAGCAGCTCCTCCAGCTTCAGTAATGCTACTACTATTGGTATCATCTTGGTGTGGGAGGGGGTGTGGTGTGTGGGTGTGCTCCTTTTGTACTGGGCCTGACTCCATTGCCTCCACCTGTGCTGATTGTGTGCACCTGTGGCAGTTGGAAACACTGCAAAGGGCTTATTATGCCTGGTCGGCGATGCCAGTATTTACGCCATGCCGGTAGGCACTTTTTCCACCTTCATGAGGCCGTTATTTGCATGTCCGCCCCATTTGTGATCTTCTCCAGTTTACAGCATGCCGCTAATGCCAGCATGGTGTGTTGCGTGCGCACGCCCAGACCGCAATTAATGGCATCGTACTTTACGATGCCGTTAATAACGGTCTGGTTGGTCAGAATAGCCCATAGCGGTAAGTGATGCCGGTAATACTTTACCGGCATCGTTTTTCCCTTACCTCCAAACTCGGAATGAGGGCCTATGAGAAGGAAAGAAGCATACTCCTTGAAGTGAATCACTATTTTCTGTCCCAAAAAAAGACATAGAGGAGTTTCCCCCAAGTCTGGACTTCAGGGCCCTAAAAAAAGGTGACTGTAAAGAACACCTATCCACTTCGTTTGATATTGGACATTCTTATAGCGATCCAGGGAGCTGTTAAAGTCACCAAATTGATCCTTAGAGGCGATTAATATTTGGTCTGAATAAAGGAAGTCAAAATGGAAGACAGCTTTTTACACACCCTTTGGCCATTACCAATACTAGATGATGAATTTTGGCCATACTAATGCCCCAGCAGTTTTTCAATGGTTTATGGACATTGTTTTCTCAGATCTAATTGGCCATAACCTGATTGTCTACTTAGATGATATTGTTGTCTTTTCCAAGAGCCAAGCCTGCCATTCTTCAGATGCCAAGGAAGACCTATATTAACTCTGTCTTAATCAACTCCTTGTGAAATCTGAAAAAATGCCAATTCAATGTTACGTTTATTTCCTATTTGGGTTTCCATCTCCACTGGATGGTATATCTCTGGACTTCAAAAAAGTGGAAGCAATCCCGTAACGGCCAATCCCCTCTTCAACCAAAGACATACACATTTTTATGGCACTGGCACATTTCTCTTATCAGTTCACCCCATGCTTCTCAAGTATTGCTTTACTTTTGACAAATCTCCTAAAAGGACAGAAGATCTTTTTGTTAACTACTGAAGCTACTCAGGCCTTTTCTACATTAAAAGAAGCATTTATGACCAAAGCAATACTGAAACAACCAGACCCTGCTTGCTCTTTTATTGTTGAAGTGTAAGCCTCTAATTATGTTACAGGGGCAGTGCTAAAACAGTAATATGAAAACTTAAGTGAACATTCAGCGGCCTCCTACTCCTGAAAACTGGCAAACTAGGAAGCACATTACTCCGTTATTGAGAATGAGCTAATAGCCATTAAGTGTGCCTGTAAGGAATGGCCACAACCGCTTATAAGGTCTCAAAATCAGTTCAACGTTAGATCAGATCACATAAATCAACAAGTTCTCCAGTAAATCAAATGCACTGACAGCATATTTTTTGGCCCAATATGTTTTCCAAGTCACGTACATTCTTAGTTCGCCTAGCATTATCGCTGAGGCCCTTTCCCGGAGTGATGGAAATGAGGCTTTCGATAGCCTGTTTCCCAGCCATATACTGGAAGGCAGACATTTCCTATATTTAATCAACAGATGCCTATCCACTGTCCAGGCATCCAATGAGTCTCTTATACATACTGATTCCTTTACGGATCTACGATGCCACAGAGGATAACTATTTACGGTAAGACGACTTTATGTAACTTCCATACCAGATCAACAGCCCCCACAGTGCAATGTTTTTGGACATGTGTAGCTCTTTGGACTTGTAATTTTACATTTTGGCCTACACTGTGTACAAAAGATTTACCTTGCTGCCGTTCACCTCTCTGTCAACAATTAACTATATCCCTCTATATCTCACTTATGATACATTTCTAAGCCACCACTTTAATCTAACTTTCCTTTGGGATGTTTCGGGTCATATTAAGTCAATATTTTCGAACTATTGCAACTTTTCAAAGTGTTTTATAACTTGTGCTATGAATGCTAGATCTACATGCATTTTTGTGTTCCTCTAATATTGTAGGAAGCTTACGAGGACTAATTGCTTCTCAGATTCTGTCACTTGCTGTTACTAGGTTAATACCTGTTACCAGTTTGGTAAATACAGGACTTAAGAAAGGGGGGACACTTTCATTAGACACGTTCAATGAATGATTTTAGCATGTACATTGATAAAATGCTGACTATATGGCTATGGATGCATTGACTCAAATTTAATTTCTCTCTCCAGTCTTTCTTTAATTCATGCCCAGCCATATGTATTGACAAAATATTGCTCGGTCGGAAAATAAATTATATTTTAGAACAAGAATGCTCATTCTCAGGGATGTTGCTCTAAAGTTATATTATTTTTAATAGAATGTGCATTTCATATTTGTCATATTTTGATTGGCTCTGACAAATCTTATCTTTAGTGCTTAATTTAGTGGCAGGGAGAGATTCAGCAAACAATTAAGGTGGTAATTCATCCAACTCGGCGCACAAGTGGCAGACGCGGCTGGCGCACAGAGTGCACGTGCGGCAGTCTGCGCCAGCCACGTGCGCCATAAAACATTTAGACGCACAGCGTATTCATGGATTAATAAATCCATAAGCAGCTGTGGCGCAGAGTGGCGCATTGACCCTGCAGCAGTGCCAGTTACGCCCCCAACCCCGCCCCGTACGCCAAAAACATTGCACAAATCCAGTACATGGCGCAAAGGCCAGTGGACCAGAATACAGCCCCCCAACCACGAAAACCTGTGTAAAACTCCCCACGCACCCCTCGGAATACACGTACCCTGCTTGCGCCAGTGAAAACGTGTGTAAAACTCCTTGCGCACCCCTTGGAATACACGTACTCCACTCACGCTAGGCCAATAACATGTAAAACTCCCCAGGCACCCCTTGGAATACACGTACCCCGCTCGCACGAGCGAAAACACGTGTGAAACTCCCCATGCACCCCTCGGAATACACGTACCCCACTCGCGCTAGGCCAATAGCATGTAAAACTTCACACGCACCCCTTGGAATACACGTACCCCGCTCGCGCTAGGCCAATAGTGTGTAAAACTTCACAGACACCCCTCGGAATACACGTACCCCACTCGCGCTAGGCCAATAGCATGTAAAACTTCACACGCTCCCCTCAGAATACACGTACCACACTCGCGCTATGCCAATAGCATGTAAAACTTCACACACACCCCTCTTGTAGTCCTCCCAGCGCTTCTGGATGTGTTTGAAGTCGCGGGGTTCCACCCCCTCTGTGTTGATGGCACCCACTATGTCCTTCCAGATCCTCTCCTGTCCTTCCTTGTCGGCGCGCGATGGTGTGAAGAGGGCATCATAATGCCCCAGAACTTGCTCCACCAGGATACCAATTTCCCTTTCTCTGAAGCTGGTAGCCCTCTGCCTCTGTGGTGGAGGGTTGCCACTGGTGCCGGAAGGTGTTGTGTCGGACATGGCAACCCCTGATGCAGGTGTGGGTGGGCAACTGGGTCCTGGGGCTGGGCTGTGGAGTGATGGAACACCAGTCGGGAGTCTTCTGTTCCAGCAGGGGGGGTCACAGCAACTGGACCCCTGCAGATGGCAGATGTGCAGGCACCAAATGGCAGGGCACGGTGGCATCAGGCCGTCAGGCAGCAGCAGTTGGCTCGTGGGAGGCTGCTCGGGGCACTGGGGGGTAGCAATTCGGCTTTCTGGGCAGGAGTGTGGTCTTCCGTGTGTTGTCACGTGGCCAGCTTGATATGGAGTGATTTGGCACGTGAAAAAACTGCACGTCAGCATATTATTCGAGGAAAGGCCCTTAGCGCGTAAGGGCATATGTGACATAACACGCACAGGTGTTTCCCTGGCATGGGTTAAGGGTCCTACGTGGGTTTCCATCGCTCTGTACATGCTTTTCGTGGAAAGCGGTGCGTGTGTTTTCCAGACGTTGGGGTTCACACGGGATTACTTCACAGTGGGTGGGTGTTGGCTACGCGTTCTTCTTCTACATGCAAGGCAGACGGTGAGTCGCACACACTATTTTTCCCACTGAGTGTGTCCCTGTTTGTCGCGTACCCCTTTTTTTCCCATACTAGCCTGCGTGTTGATCACGTACGTATTTTTTGGGTTCCTGGCTGCCACAGCGTACTGCGTGTGATTTTTTACGTGCACGTGGGCTACAGAGGTTGCTTATCTCTTTTTCTTGCTTTTATGGGATGCCTGTGTGTTGCGTGACACGTCATTTCTCCTAGGGGGCCACAGAATGGGACATTCATCGTAGCTCTATATACGTGTTTGTTGTTTGCGCACACTTTTGTAATGCGCAGGGACGCTACCACCTGCCTTCATGTGGCGGACGTGTTTAGGCCTGTGCGTGTCTTTGGCCGTACGCGGGTTTCCCCTATTCAATTCCATGAATACGTGTGGTTCTCGTGCATGTGGGTGTTCTGTGTTCTTCCCAGCAGTACATCCCCAGTTACGCCTTTATTTTTTTTATTTTTATTGTTTGATCAAAAAATAAGATTATACAATTCATTATTGTTTCTAGAGCATTTCGTCAGATGCTCGAAGCGAAACACAACAAAACAGATTTCTACTTCACTTTCGCGTAGATCCTACAAGTCTGTGACAGAACTTTTCTGGGGCCCGTTGATGTATCACATTACAGATGAGTATGCTGAATTATGAAACTGCTTAGCTCTTCTCATTTAGTAGATTGTTCTCAATGTATTCAGTCATTTTGGCCAGTGCAATTTGCCATGTGTTTTTTTCTCCCCCTATCAATTGGCACCAGCATGTATCCTCTTCGGCCAGGATATCAGCGCCTGCCATGCATGATAGATATCGTTGCCTGATGGCACTGGTAGCTGAACATTGCTTGATCAGATGCCTTAATGTCTCTCCTGGTGGATGAGGATTGTGTTTGCAAAATCGACAAGTGTTTGTTAGTGCATGGCCCCGAATGTGCAAAATCTCATTGGTTTTGTGCAAATTCAAACGTGCTTGTAGAGTTCGATTTCGAACCTGTCTGCTAGGGCATTGTTTTACATAAGCTTGTAGCTCATTTCTTTTAACCATGTTGCTTGGTAGATGTCTGGTGAGTTTTAGCTTTGCAGCTTCATCTGTTGTGGAGGCCCAGTCATTGTCTTTTATTTTTTTTAGAATTTTACAAGGATTCGTTATGAGTTCCTCCTCATTTGATGCAATGTTATTTAGCACCACTTGATTTTCATCTTGCCAGTCTTTTAACATGTTACAATTTCTGCTGTCCATCTCACATTTTAGTAGTCTAAAGACCTCATTGTTATGTGCCATTCGACATTTTCTGAATAACGTCATCGAATTACAGTTCACTGAGCATTCTAAGGATTGCAGACTTAATTCGCGTCTTATGGCTGTCCCTGATGTTGATGTCGGGAGGTGTAGCACTTTACGCCAGAATAGAGCTTCTAACTTGTCCCATAGCTGTTTTGGAATTGTGGGCATTGCTTCTACATCGTATGTTATTGTGGGCACCACTTTCATTTTGTAGAAGTTTATTGTTGGTACTAGTGAAAATGTTGCAAATTTGCCATCAATGACTTTTGCTTGGGCAGCTAGTTTTTTGATTTTTGAATACAATTCTGCTTGCATGGCAGATTCCTTTTCTGAACTGTCCATAAAAACTTACAATTTCAATGTTGGCTTCTCCCAGGTGCCAATTAAAGTTGGTTTTTTGTTTCGTCCCACAATTCTGAAGAATCATGACCTTCGTTTTACTCGTGTTTATTTCAAGATGATTTTCTACGGCATATGTTTGGAGGGCAGTAAGTTTCCGTTGGAGCCCAATTTCAGTTTGGGCAAATATTGTCAGATCATCTGCGTACAGAAGGTGTCCAATGCATTGGACCCAATTTCGGTGGAAATGCCCTGGTAGATTCTTCTATTTTTTTTATGTCACCGATGTAAGAGAGGAACAGCACTGATGCCAACGGGCATCCTTGTTTAACCCCACGTGCGCTTTGAATTTCATCTGATAGCACGCCTTCCCGGTTCAGTCGTACTCTCAGAGTGGTGCTATGGTGTAGCGCTTGAATGGGGGCTAATATGTTCTCTGGACATTGCCAGGCCTTTAATTTGTTCCATAGTACCCGTCTCTCCACACGATCAAAAGCCTGAGTAAAGTCGATCTATACTACGAACAGATGTTGCTTGTTCTGGCGTGTTTTGGCTTTTAGTGTGCTGCATGCCAAAATGTTGCAGGTGGTTCCTGCATTTTTCTTAAAGCCTGCCTGATAGGGGTCATTGCAGTTAGCTCCAGCTGCCCAAGTTTGGAATTTGGTCATGAGAAGTGAGGCATAAACCTTGCCCATTACATCAAGTAAAGCAATTGGACGAAAGTTCTCGGGATCTGATGGATTACCTTTTTTGTAGATCGGAATGATTATGGCTTTGGACCATGACTGTGGGATAGATTGTGTTTCAGCGCACCGCCGGAAGATCGCGCTCATCAGACTGGCCCATTCTTCAGGGTGGCTTTTCAATTCTGCATTAAAAATGCCATCTGGGCCGGGAGCTCTCGAGTTTTTTAGTTTCCTGATGGCGTCAAGGATGTCTTCTTCTTTATCTAAATTGATCCAGTTCTTTCACCTGGTGGCTAACCGCTGACCGGAAAACTTTTGCAAAATGCTTCTCCCCGGTGTCTTGATTGATATTATTTAAGATTTGATTATCTAATGTTCTGTTTGCCTCACGTATTAGTGTCCAAAAATTCCTGCTGTTGTTCGTAATAAGGGTTTTAGTTATTTGTTCCACGTCAGCTTGATGTAGTTTGTGCCTGTGGAATTTCACCCAGTCTTTGTATCTTTTTTTATGTCCTTGATGTTCTCTGACAAGTCTGTGTTTGACACCTTGTGGGCCATTCTTAGCGCTCTCCTATATTCACGCCTTTTCTCAACCAGTTCCTTATTGTAGACATGCTTGCTAGCTTGCTTTGGGACGTGCTCAAGGTGCCTTTTTTGTTGGATGTACGGAATCAGTAGTGGTTGATAATCAATGCCGTCCATTGCTTCTAAGTATGTATTTGCAATATACTTAGTGGTCACTTTACTAATGCCTGCAGCATTTATTCTTAATCTTGTACCTTGCGCGGTGGGCTCAATCTGGGTGGTGTATTTCATACTTTTATTACTGGTTAGAATCCAGGCAGTTTCGAGCAGATTGTGATTGCTCGTAGGGGTGCGACGCACCTTAACATTTTTTGTAAAAAGCAGTAGTGATTGTGATACAAAGATGTGATCAATGGTTGAGGCTGTGGGCGGACGCTCCCACGTTAGTAGTCTGCTGCAGGAAATGCATCGTCTAGATTATGTAGCCCCTGCGATTTGCTGAAATTTGTCCATTCTTTGCCTCGTTGTGCAGACGCCTGTTGGGCAGCTGTTGCTTTCTTTGATTCTTTGCATGTCGCATTTAGGTCTCCACACATTAATATGGCTGTGGTTGGATATTCAGTCGTGACTGTAATGAGCAGACTTTCACATTGTTTGATGAATCTTTTTCCAGATACTATTGCAGGATCCCAATATAAGTTGATTATGATGACGCATCTTAGTTCAGGTTTTGGATCTAACGTGCCTTGTAGGGAGACTAGTACTGCTAGCATCATTTGACGCCCTTATTTTCCCACTTTTTTCCCCATTCTGCGCATTCCGCACCATGTTCCGCGCCGGGTTTCGCCCCCTTTTTGATGTATGCGCTAACTTTGTGCGCTTTCACTGTGCGCGTCGCGCATAGCGCTCTGGATGTTGCAATGACGTGTGCGCCTGTGTGCGCCACGCACGGATTTGGCGCACATCACTGGGAAAACACTCGCAGGCCCTTCCATGAATCACACGATTTTCGACACACATTTGCTCCATGACTCTTCTGCAATCAGTTTCTCAGCTACAATACCCTGGGGTTCATCAGTTCTAGAAAAATAATTGATCCCTTATGATAGCTTTTTTATTTGCTTACTGAATCCTCAATTGTAGCGATTATCCTGGCAGTTTTTTGCTTGCCTGTTAGTTTAATTGAATAACTGAATAACTAATAATATAAATCTAACATGAAATATGTTTGGAATATAACCCCACATATACAACAATAGATTTCAGATTCGATAAAGAGTAGGATAAGCATGCTCTATGCTCAAATTCTAAAAAGACTAAATAGAGACACATTTCAAACGTTTAATGACAAGCAACCTCTAGTCATGATGATCAAATGGGGGTACTGCGATCCTTAAACAAATTATTTCTGTAAAGAGAATGATAGAAGAAGGTTGCTACATTCAAACCAAGTATGCTTAAATGTAAAACATGGTATACTGAAGGAAAGTCCCAAACATGTATTTTGCCCAACAGTATAGACTTACCTTCTCCAGCAGACACTCTTGGTCATGGCATCATCATCAAATAAGCAAATACACCTTTGTTTAGATGACAACTATTTGTGTAGTGCCACTATCCCAAAATGTTTTACCAAACACCCCAAAAAAGATAAAGGAGATATGTCATTTTGCAGTTCTATTAAATGATTACTCTGTCGTCAAAAACTAATATAACCTGTCATTTTCATGAACATGTCTAACAGCTGGCCTGCTGTAGATCAACCAACACATGCTGTTGTTTCTAGATCTTTCAGCTCAGACGTTTCCTATTGCTGAGTGGTGTAATACATAGAGAGAGAGCCCTGCCATAGGAAGCTTGATTTGCTAAGAGCACAGACAGGGCAATGATGGCAATGTAGCACTACTGATTACAATAGCCTTGGCCAGGGTCTATAGCAGGGAATTCCCTCCAGATATTGGGTACTAAGACTCCCAAGAGCCCTCAACATTCACAATGCCAGCTGAGGATGATGGTAATTGTAGTCAAAAGCAGGTTGAGTGCCAAGGTTTGCAGGCACCTGCCGTTTATAAGGAAGTTTGAACTCCTGGGGTATGGTTAACATGATGTATTTCGACAGCCATGTTAGAGAAATGCTGAAATAACATCTCATTGCTGAAGGATTTTCAACTATGAGACATCCATGTTAATTGTAGGAAAATAAAACACTGATGGGAAGCTACATTTAAAAGAATCAGTGCTGGAGCCGGCATTTCTGCAGCAATGGCTTGGAAATTCTGGAGCATCCTTAGAATAAATTGATTGCGCACAAACACAGTTTGCACATGCTCCAATGTCATTTGCCTGTGCAAAAATGAAATGTTCATCAAAGCCTAATTTGTTTGGACCTATCATCAGCTTTCAACAACCTGGACCACACTCTATTATTCCAACACACCATAGAGACTGCCAGAGACCAGAAATAAGTCTGAGGATATTACATCTAGAACTGAGTTAGTAAAATGAAGGACCCCTCGGGGCTCTTGCATTTCTCCTTTTTTAGGTAACATGAACACCTACAAGATCTACTAATGAATCCCAGCACGGTTTTTTCAGAACTGTAGTTGGGTCTGAACCAGCACAAAATGGAACTCCTGTTGTTTTTCATTGCCCATTCTTTACATTCGTTAGAAAATATGTCTACAATTATTTTCATCAACCTAACTTTGGGTATCCCTGATTAAGAGCCAGCTCAAGGTAAACACGTTGCAGGTAAATCTGGATTCCACCCTCTCTGTGAGTGCCCAATTCAGTAATGTTTGTAGCTACACTCACTTAAATCTTATGTTGTTAAGATAATTATGACCTCTACTTTCAAAACAGCACTGTGCCACTGTTGCTTAAGAAATTATAAGTTTAAAGCATGAATATTCTTTGCCCTAACTTCTGGATCTCCTGATTACATCATCCAACAAATGTAGCCTCTTCACGAGGGTTAATTGACATTCTGATAACAACGTGTATGACCATTGAAAACCTGCTTAGGTGGTAATTATATCTCACACATTTGCTTTGTGCCTTATAGTGCAAAACAGAGCAATGCACAAATAGTATGCTATTAGGTTGCACAATGTATTCAGAGCTCTTGATTTTCTGTACATAATGTTCTTTCTTGTTATAAATAGTGCACTTTCTCAAACAAAAAGAGATCCATAATATTTTGCATTTTCAAATTCATCCATGCACCTCTTTGCACTGTTTTATTTAAAGATGTTCATGTGACTGGGGCAGGTCTTCACAATACCCGTCCCATTGTGGCTTGCAGTTGCCGTACATGTGTTTTTCTAGGCGCCTCGGTATATGTGAGGCACATTACAATGCCCTGCACAAAAGGGAGTTTATGTTCGAGTTCTCTATACTTTGAGAGTGGGGACCTGTTCTGTTTACACATACGCAGAGTCAGGTCCTCATTTGCAAGGCGGTGTGCAAAAGAGGGGACAAAAATGCCTGGCCGGCAGGGAGTCCGCCTGCTTTTTGCTGGTGTAAAAGGCATCAAACTCTACAGGAATCCCCAGTATTTGCACCAGCATAAAACTCTTTGCTGGCGCAAATGATGGAGCTTTAGTATGGCAGAGAGGAAGGGAGGGTGGAAACGTAAGATATGTTTTTTTTCTATGTTATTGTGATGTATACAAGTTACCTTCCACCCCTCCTCTCCATTACACATTGAGCTCCAAGATGGCTTTTGCAATTACCAATGAAAACTGAGTTAATCTGGGTTCCTAGTTTAGCACTCCTACAGACCATGATTTTCAGAGTTCAATACGAGATCTTCGATATACAATAACTAGTGAATTTCCTTTCTAAAAGTTTAGAAATTTACTTTTTGAAATTAATATTTCTTGTCAAAAAGACAACACTGTTCAATCTGAACATTTGAAATGAAGTCGATGGATTACCCTTAAGAGGGGGAATTTGGGAAGACATTCGTTTTAATTTATTATCATGAATTGACCCGATTTCCTCCTCACAAGATGCATTCCATTGCTTCGAACCATTAGTACGTACCGAGAAGGATTTTAACAGAAGAAAGCACATTTCTTAAATGGCTATTTGTTATTTGACATGTGTTTAATATTTTCTGGCCCTGCTGCGCACAGCTGCAAACTGCTTGTTTTTTGGCAATTCGTGCGACTGTGAAGTGATTTGTGACTATGGATCTCACCTTTCAATTCAGCGGCCTGCTGGTTTGATATTTTCTAAACTTTGGAAAGCAAGTTTCGCTCTGTTATGACCTTTGCTTTACTGAAACATAGATGAAGTCATATAAGGCCAAGGAAAATCATGCTTTCTGTTTACCATGGATGGATCGCTCATGCCTTATTTTATTTATTAAGCTGTTTCATTTGACTGAACTAGAAAATAGCCGAATCATGCTGCCTCTCGGTCAGGTCCTTCTGTCCTCCTGACCAGATTTCATCACAATCTGCCTGTACGTCTGCTGTATTACCTAATATGTAACTACAAACCTGTCTGCTTTGCTGCTATCCAAGGTGTAACCACTTTTGTGTATGCACCTTCTATCTAAGGCTAATTGGCCACATTTAACTGGTACCCTGTAAAAGCGCCTTGATGCATCCGGGGTTTAGAGTGTTATAAATAAATAAATAAATAAATAAATAAATAAATACTATTTGCTTAATAATAGAACATTAATACTTGAACACTTGAACTCTACATTTATCTTAAGTCAGTACAAATTAAAGAATAGATTTCTTTGTTTACTCTTTTTTAAGACCTGGCATGTTAACCCTTCGTTTTATTGTATTTTCAGTATCACATATAGTATTGCCTGAATACTAAATTAAAAATAATAATAATGAAGAACTGTGGCAAAGGCACTTACAGGTTATACCACCTACTGGCATGATACATTTTTCTTTCATATCATTTTAAATTATAAGAGCATTAAACAGATGCTCAAGACATAATCTTAACACAGAAAGTATGTTATGTGACTTCCAGTGGAATTTAAAGAAACATGTGGACAGAATGTCAGCTGGAGTGACACTATGTAATATTTAAGAGGTATGCTTTGCTGGATCGAAAAACCGCTGACTCTATGTATACACCGTCGGAAAGCATGGTGTGTTCATTTACACAATGGGCCGGCAGGTTACCGCCGGACGCGTATTACCATTCCGCCTTCGTGATTCCGGAATCACCGGGGTATTACAACCCCGGTGACCCGGTTATTCCGGAGGAAAAATTCGGTAAATCCCCATTCCCATGGAGTCCCATAGGACTTTTGCGAAATGCTTCTCCCAGGTGTCTTGATTGATATTATTTAAGATTTGATTATCTAATGTTCTGTTTGCATCACGTATTAGTGTCCAAAAATTCCTGCTGTTGTTCGTAATAAGGGTTTTAGTTATTTGTTACGCGTCAGCTTGAGGTAGTTTGTGCCTGTGGAATTTCACCCAGTCTTTGTATCTTTTTTTATGTCCTTGATGTTCTCTGACAAGTCTGTGTTTGACACCTTGTGGGCTGTTCTTAGCGCTCCCCTATATTCACGCCTTTTCTCAACCATTTCCTTATTGTAGACATGCTTGCTAGCTTGCTTTGGGACGTGCTCAAGGTGCCTTTTTTGTTGGATGTACGGAATCAGTAGTGGTTGATAATCAATGCCGTCCATTGCTTCTAAGTATGTATTTGCAATATACTTAGTGGTCACTTTACTAATGCCTGCAGCATTTATTCTTATAAGTCCCATAGGACTCCATGGGAATGGGGAAGTGGAAACACTGGCACCATGTTGTAATGGTGCCAGTGTTTCCACGTCCGCCTGCAGGCGGGTGGTGTTAAATCCGCCAGGTCAGTCCTGGTGGCAGTGACACCTCCCGCCTGCAGAACTTGAGATCAGCCGGTATGGAAACAACGGTGGCGGCGGCTTTACCGCAACCGTTATTTCTGGACTGGCTGACTCATAATGAGACCCAATGTCATTTTCTTTATTACAGATACAATATCTACCATTAATTTTTGCTGAAAAAATCTTTGGGAACCAGCTGCCTATGCGCTATCCCCAGTTTTGAGAAAGTCCCGTTCTCACACAGGGAGATATAGCTCATACAAATGTGGGTGGTTATACCGGAAGTGTCATTTTAAGAAAATCTAATTATTGGCAATTCTGAAATCAAAGGAACAAAGGGACATCCAGGCAGTAAAGAGAATATGGAAAAGAATGAGAATAAAAATAAGCCACAATTGATACAAAAGAAAAACTGCATTTGAAAAAAAAATATGGGATGAGGTCAAATTAGTGACCGAAATGAAAGACGCTAAAGCCTTTTGGAAGCCAGCCTCCACCAACACTGCTGTTCCCTCTTTCTCTATAGAACCATTCATTCCAGAAAATGGCTGGTATCTCCACTACAGTACACCCTATGAAGGCCCGGTGGCCAAACTGCTGAGAGGAGAGGGGCACACTGTTTTGGAGGTTATACCAACAAATTATGTGCTGGATATATCGCTCAAGGAGGTGGAAGAGGACATTTTGGCCCAGAAAACAAATAAAGCCCCGGGTGCGGAATCATTACCAGCTGATATTTTTCTTACAGACGTAAGAGTGTGGGGTCCCATTCTTTGGCAATGTTTGCTAGTATCAAGAGCAGTCAAATGTTACCCCAAACATGGAGAGGATCCTTAATAGTCCTAATATAGAAAAAAGGGGACAGATGGGCAAATGACCACCTATATCGAGACCTGGAACGGGCTGAAAAAAGGGTGCCCGCTCGCAGCCACACTTTTCAATCTATTCACATTAGATCTTCCATGTGAAATGAAGTCGGATAGAATTTATCCTCCAAAAATAAACTCAGTAAAGATACCAATAATGATGTACGCAGACGACATCGTCCTACTGGACAAAACACCGAAAGGGCTACAGGAGAGTCTTCACCTGTTGGCGGACTATATGGAAAGAAACGACTTAAAAATAAATATAGTAAAAACCAAAATCATGACTATTATGAAACCGAAACAAAATGAAAAGAAACCAGTGCTATACATTAACAGCTCCCCAATCAACATTGTTTCATCGTACAAGTACCTGGGAATTGTGATGAGTCAAACAATGGAAGAAAAAGAATGGGAGATACATCTAAAAAAAAGTAATGTTACTGGCGAGACAAGGATATATACTCCATGAAAAATTTGGTAAATTCTCGTTCCGGCCAATTACAACATTCTCTAGGAATAAGGTTATTCCAATCCTTACATACGGAAGTGAAACACTAATAAATCTGTCTGAAAAAATATGGCCCATTCTGGAAGCTACCTTCTGACGGAAAATAATGAGGCTGCCTAAATCATTTCCAACAGCCTGAATTTGAGCTGAAATCGCAGTTCAATCTCTGACATCTGTGGTACGCTGGAAAAAATGTGATCTTTACCGAAAAATACCATGGGAACAAAAAGTGCCAGCGCTAGAAATTTTTCAATCAAAATCTGATTCAGTACATTTTAGGGCCTTGTTAAAATGGAAACAACAAATATTATGCGCACTAAGAAATGAAGATATAGCAGAAGAAATGTTACAAATGAGGCCCCAACATGCCAAGAAACAAGTAATGTATAATGACTGGATAAATACAAATGAATTCATAACCCGATATAAAGAAAATCTGACAAGTTAAACAGAATCCAGAGCCATCAATGAACTACCACCGTTTTTGTTTATATTCCCTGATAAAGATATAAGAATGTTTTTTGTGAAATTTCGGTTGAACATATTACCCACAAGAGAAAGATTAGTAAGAACTAAACAGCAAGAAAACAAAGAAATCTCTTATCGGAAATATGCAAAAATCAGATGGAAACAGAAAGTTTATATCATCTTACAATGTTATGTCCTGCCCTTGACCAACAAAGAAATGTATGTTGATCCTACTTTGACTGCGTACATAAGACAATGAGCCCAGAGCAAAGATGGGCATGGATACTACCAGGGACTGATAAACGAATGATCCACATAATCTTTCACTTTTGGAAGAAGATTATGGAAAGAATTGAAAATGTGAACTGATTGAAATGTATAACTTAAATGTAAGAAGTTTGACAAGATAAAATGAAAAGTTTATTTTAAACTGAAACATTTTTAAATAAAAAAAAATGTTGGCACACAAAATTATAGGCCAATCTCTTTAACCAATGATACCTCCAAGATGTATTGTAAAAGATTACTGAAAAGACTGGAGGAGCGGATGAGCCACAATGAAGTTATTTCTGACCTACAGGCAGGTTTCAGAGCGGGTAGTTGCCCACTGGATCAGGTTTTAAGGCTAACTCTGCTCTTGTATAAGTGCACAATGCTCAGGAATCAAAAGTTGTATTTGTTCTTTATAGATCTATACACTTTGATTCAATTCCAAGAGAGCAATTATGACGGTACTTATTTAAATTGGGTATCCCGATAAATATTTTAGCCACAATATGAAGCCTTTACACTTAAACCTATGCTCAGGTAGCCTGGGTAAAGATGGGGCTTGACAAGGCTCTTCCCGCTGGTTAGAGGCATGAGGCAGGGCTATGTTAGCCCCTACTCTCTTTAGTCTCTACATAAAAACAATTCTTAAATATTAAAGGCTGTACATGGGTACTAAACTCTTGGGAGGGAATCAAATGGAAATCCTCCCATAAGCTGATGAAATGGTACTGATCGGCAAAGGATGCGTATCAAAAAGGCACTAAACTCATTTGCAGCCTTAGCCTTGAGTATGGGACTTGAAAATAATCTTTCGAAAACCAAATGATTGATTTGGTCTAAATACGCTGGGATATCTATCCCTTCTATCTGCCTGGGAAACATTGAAGTCAAGAAGGTGGAGTTCTATGATTATCTGGGAAGCCGCCTAGATGAAAGATGTCTTTGCTCCTCCACCTCCAACTTCCTCAGGATCAGTCACTTCTCCAAGCAACGAGTTTGCGGTAGATGTCTTTCTTTGGCTGGGGCCTCCCTCTGGAACAGCCTCCCTGCCTCTCTGAAACTTGAGGAGAACCATCTCCGGTTCTGGAAGTACCTTAAGACCCGCTTCTTTGCTTCTGCCTTCTCTCTTCCTCTCTGTCTGCTATTGCAACTGGGCATCTGGTTACCCTCTGAAATTGGCGTGGCACAGAAGTGGTAACTCCCGGTCTAAGTTACATCATACTGTTAGTTAGGTATGATTTACTATTTCTCAAGGATAATGGTGGTGTTCAGAAATTCACCAGTGACTCATACTTTGGTCAGAGGTAAAGGTGTAATGGCAAAAAGGACAGTTAATAAACAAATTACACAATTGCTGTTAGCCTTATCTATGTGGCTTAAACATGGTATTTATTTCATGTTCATCATAGTTCTGGTTGTAAAATAATAAAGGTGATGCATACCAGTTTGCCATAGATCAACAAGTGAATAAGAGCATGAGTCTCAGATTTATAGTGAACTAGGCATTTTTAAACAGACAATAATTTCAAACTCCACATTGAATTTAAGCACAGTATGAGTGGAGGAAGGTGCATCATATAATTGAGTGCCAATACAAACATAAACACATATACAGTAAGCATAATTGTACAGGTGTACATATATTTCAAAGAGAGATGATTGAAAAATGTTGGGACGGGGGTAAACAAAAAGTGTGTCCTCAGAGATGAAGAACCCCACTGAGTGTGGGTCTTTCTGCAGTTGAGTGGTGACCAATCCTAGGTGTACGTCGGGAATAGGATTCCCAAAATTAAGTGTGGATGGGCAGTTGAGGGGCCAGGTCCTTGGAAGTTTCGGCTCCCAGTTGTGGTGCCTTCTCTGGGCCTCAGGATTGCATCTCCCTTGTGCTTTGGTCCAGGGCGTTGATGGATGGGGTGGTGGGTGGCAGCCCGTGGAGGTCAGCAGCAGAGTGTATCTGGACCACTGGACCTTCTATGGTAGGTAGCTGGAACAGGTTCTCTGGGCTGGTCAGTGTCCATTCCCAATCTCAGGGCATTGCTGGCTGTAGATGAAAGCCTTTGGACACATGTGTGCAGTTTTGGTGGTTGATGCAGACCATACTGATCTTCGATCATTATGGATGGGGTGGCACGGAAAATTCCCACACGTCCCTGCCCCAACGGTATTGGGCGTGTTGTGCATGGCCGAGGACTGCGGTCAGGAGTGGTAAGCTGAGCATGGCTTTGGCTGCGCTGGTAGTAAAGTAGCTTGCTGCCCAGGTCCCTGCACACCCAGCTGCATACCCTCACTGCCTCCTGGCAACCCTTGCACTTGGGTCTGTTTCTGCAACCCTACAGTCCCCTTACCTGCACTTATTAGACACCTGTTGTCCGCACTTGACTCTTGCACTTGCCACCTGCTGGCCGCATTACTTGTTGATGTCTTGATCCCTTGTTCAGCACTTTCCACTCCTCCCCCACCCCTTGCACTCTCCCCCTTCCCTCTCCCCTGCACTTGCACGATCTCAATGTCATCGGGCCTAGTAAGATTGTTGTCTTGTCCTCCCTTGCCTAGTCGCACCTTGAAACACTTGTGTATAGGCACGCCATAAATAAAATATCATATCATATCATGTCAGATCATATCATATCGTGGGGAAAACAGATTGATAAGTCCATACTTAATTTTACAAGACAAAGGGGTTGCAAAATGCTTTCTGAAACCCTATGGTGGGAAGGCAACTCATAAAATTTTGGAGATATTGAGGGCATGTGGGCATCTGCCAACTCATCAGCATTATATGGGGCTGAGCTATGGGGATAATCCTATCTCAGGAAGTTGGAGCCAAAAGAGATAGGTATGACAAAGAAGATGTTCTCACTTCCAATTGCCACACCATTGATCTCTATAAGATTAGAGTTAGCGTTTGATGGGATAGTATATGATGTTAAACTAAAACCCCTCTTGTACTTGCATAATATACTGACAACAGGCTCTTTATGTAGCTATAAATCAACATTTGTGGATGTCTTTGCACAAAGGGGAGCAAAAAGCCTCCCTGGGTCTGTTACATCTCCGACCTAAGGGTGAAACTGGGGCTACCTTAAATTTCTTCTATCATAAGCCTAGGGAATCCAGTACCAAAAGCATATATATTACAGAAATATAAAGACTGGTACTAACAGATGAAATAATCCTCGATAGACACTAAAAGCATAATGACAAAGGGCCTCATTACGACCCTGGCTGTAAGCGAAAAACGATGCCGGTAAATGATTACCGGCATCGTTTTCCGCTAGGTCCGATCATGACCCGTGACCGTTAACTACGATGCCATTAGCGGCATCGTAGTTAACGCTCCTGCTAACTGCACCAAGGTCGCGCGCACGCGACCTGCCACGCCGTAAATAGCGGCATGGCGCAAAGTTAACGGATCACGACCCAAGCGGACATGCACCTAATGCCATCACAAAGCCCGTTAAGTACCTTACCGCCATGGTGCTAATTACGCCATCGCGAACTAACTGTAAATGGCCATGTAAAGTGAACCCAGCTGCCACAGGTGCACAGAGTCAGCACAGGTGGAGGCAATACAGACTCAGGAAGTACAAAAAGAGCAGACCCCACCCCTTCCCACACCCAGTCACACTCCACAATGATACGAATAGGACTGGCAATGTTGGGGCTGGAGGACCTGATATCAATGCAAGTGCTACAACAACAACAACAACAACAACAACAACAACAAAAGGCAGCACAGAGGAGACACAGGAGGAGAAGGAGGACAAGGCAGGGCCAGCAAGCCCCACCAGCACAGCCAGTGCCACCACGCAGGCAGCCCCCAATTCCACGCATCAGAGCCAGTCCATTCAACCTCACTGCTGAGCAAATCCACACCCTGTACCGTTTGGACCGGGACACCATCACCGCCATCGCAGACATGACACACAACGACATCGTCAGCATGATAGAAACACCAACCGCCATCCCACCCCTACTGAAGGTAGTGTCTGTACTCCACTTCCTGGCCACAGGCACCTACCAGCACACAGTGGGGCACTTGCATTGCATTTCACAACCATTATTTTCACGTACACTGATCCAAGTGCTCGATGCCCTCCTCAAGCACACAGACAACCACATCTCATTACCACGGACTGCCCAGGAGATTGCAAACACCAAAGTGGGTTTCCATGCACTAGCCGGCATACCTGGTTGCAGTGGTGCCATTGACTGCACCCATGTGGAATTGGTGGTTACACATGCCATGGAGGTACCGTACCGCAACCGTAAACTATTTCACTCAATCAACATGCAAATGGTCTGTGACTCCAACAGGATCATCACACATTGTTGTGCCCAATTCCCCGGAGCAACCCATGATTCAATGGTCCTGAGGAACTCCACAATACCACGCTACATGGAGCGACATGCAGGCCCAAGATCCTAGCTACTCGGTGAGTCTAATGTCATGACCATGGAAATGTGAAGTGGGTAGGTGAACGATGTACCAATGCATACTCCACCTGGCTGAAAGGGGGGGGGAATGATGCATACTCCACCTGGCTGAAAGGGGGGGGATGAAGCATACTCCACCTGGCTGAAAGAGGGGGGGAATGAAGCATACTCCACCTGGCTGAAAGAGGGGGGGGATGATGCATACTCCACCTGGCTGAAAGGGGGGGGGGGACGATGCACACTCCACCTGGCTATGAGTAGCAGAGACAACGGAGCCAGATCATACCCTAAAGCAAAACAAACTTCACCCAACACCAGTAAACCCAATGCCTGATGTATGCAGCCCTACCATGTGAATGAGGTTGTGTCCCAACCATGACACAACCATCTGCAAGTGCATTGTACCAATTCAGACCACATTGACTACAACGAAATGCACCTACATGCACGTCACCAAACACCATCAACCGAAAGGCCTGTCCCCCATAACTGAGCATGAAGGAGGCACATGACGTACAGAAACATCAACACACCATCACACAGACAGCAGGGGCCCCAAAATGTCCCTATAAACATCAGTATTGCTCACTGGGGTCATGATGAGGCCGACAGCAATGTTGCAATGATGTTCGCATTGACATCACAGGACACGTGCCAGGCCACCAAAACAAATGGCATGAACGAACACAGTGGATGGGCACTCACAAGGCACTTGACCCCCCTGCATACATTGGTTGATGGCATGCAAAACAGGCCATGAGAGCCATGAGCATATACCGGTCGCATAGTGTGAATCAATTAGTGCATTTAGAAGTGGTCCAAAGTAACAGTTGGATGCAAGCCATGGTGGCACATCATGTTTCGAATTAGACGTCATGACTGACACATACATTCTCGCCCCCATACAGGTGATGCAGGCTATCCCCTGAAGAGGTGGCTCCTTACACCAGTCCGGAACCCACAGAACCAGCACAAGGAGGACTTCAACCTTGCACATACACATACCCGTGTGGTCATTGAGCAGGCATTCGGCCTATTGAAGGCACGGTTTCGCTGCCTCAGCAGGTCTGGCGGGGCACTCCTGTACCGCCATGAGAAGGTGGCAAAGATCGTCATGGCATGTGTCATGCTACACAATATGTGCATCAGACGAAATGTGCCCCTGCCCCCTGACGCAGAACTGCAACCACCTGACGATGAGGATGAGGAGGGTGCAGATGGGGCCGCAACTCATGGAGGAGGTGATGCACAGGAGGGGCGTGAAATGCGTCAAGATATCATCAACCAATGCTTCTAGCACACACGGCTGGTGTGTATGACATGGAGACGGCACTTGGGGCACTGTGTGTGTCGGGGACATGCACACTGTGGACTGTACACCAATAAAGCACACATACACAATGAAGAATGTCCACACATTTGATTTGTGCAAAAGGAAAATGTGTATTTTAAATGTGAATTGTTGTGACACACCCACTCCCCCCTCCTGCCCCCCCTGAACACCCCAACACACCCACTCCCCGTTCCCCCCTCCCCCTGAACACCCCAACACACCCACTCCCCCCTCCCCCCTTCCCCCTTCCCCCTGAACACCCCAACACACCCTGTGACTAAGTGGCTAATGTTGCATGATAACAGTGGGCAGCCGCTATTGCAAGCCCCCTCTCCCGCCCCTGCGCAGGTTCCCCCCCGATCGGCGGATGGGGCTGCTTTGGGTGGAACTGGCAGCGGAGGAGGTCCCTGCCTGCTCATGTGCACACATGTCCCGAATGGAGTTGGCTAGCTCTGAGAGCACGCGGCGCACGGCGGCAAGTTCCGCACACATGTCCTTTGAGGAGGACTGCATTTCAGCCCTCAGGGTCTCTGTGCTCCGCTCCATTTCAGCCCTCAGGGTCTCAGTGCTCCGCTCCATTTCAGCCCTCAGGGTCTCGGTGCTCCGCTCCATTTCAGCCCTCAGGGTCTCTGTACATTGTTCCATAGCTGCCCTTGCCCCCCCACATTCTGCAGCATGTTCATTCATAAGCGAGGAGAGTTGTTGCTGGCGCGTGATTATCTCCTCCGGGGAATGTTGGCTCTGCTGGCCCATGTCTATTGCAGATGGTGTTACAAAGGGGCTGCTCCCCTCTTGCTGATTTTCGACAGGGCATGGGATGGATGGCCAGTCCTCATCTTCTGAATGCCCCTGTGTGGGATCCTCATGGGGGCTGCTCTGGGACAGACAGGGGGAATGATGGTGGTCAGTGGGGGGTCCGACATCGGACTCCTCTGTGTCACTTTCAGAGCATGCTGCAATGGCAGCAGTTTCGCCTATGGTACTGCTTCCTGCAGAACCTGTGTCTTCTGTGGCGAACATTGTGGGGATGTGTGGTGCTGCTGCTGCTGCCATGCTGCCTGCTGGGGTGCCTGTCAGTGGCCCGTCCTGTGTACTGGCAACGGATTTTGGCTGCTGCGGTGTCTTGGTCACTACAGCTAAGGTGGAGGGTGTTGGCACAGTGGTTTTGGCCCTCTTGGCTGGTGTTGTGGCAGGGGTGTCCTCATCCTCGGGGTTGGAATTTGAGCCTGTGGTGGAGCAAAGGAGGGAGAGTGTTATTGATGGGTCTGCGGACATTGGAATCGCGATGACTGACATCATTTTGGTTACTAGAGGCAGCACATTTGAGGCAGGGGCATGCAGGTTGTCTCCTTTTTGTGTGGCTTTAGCATGGAGGTATGTGGGTGTCTGCAGTTAGGGTATGCATACTACATGTGTACAGGGTGGAGGTCGGATGTGGCTGTGGGCAGTCTCCTGCTGATGTGTTGCATTGACACTGTAGGGCAACATTGTGCTACACATGAATGGACTTCAATGACTATTGCATGGCTTGATTTGAGGCACCTACCTGCATCGCCTGATGTCGGTGCTCCTCTCTCCATCCCTCCTACCCCTTCTTTGCTCTCCATGCCGATTGTGGAGGCACAGATTTCCTCCCATGGCTGGAGTTTAATTGGGGAATCCGATCCTCCCCCGGTTGCCAGGCCCAGGTTGCGGTTTGCGGAGAGGATGCTCCTGACGCGGAGCCTCAGGTCGTCCCACCGCTTTCGACACTGCTGTGCGTTGAGGGGTACAGTTCCCACCGCACTGACCCGCTGTGCCACCAGGGCCCATATGGCCTTTTTATTGGCAATTGCCGGCCTGGTCATTTGTGTGGAGAAGACTACCGCCGCATTCTCCAGGAGGGTCTCCGCCAGCATAGTGAGTTCCTCCCGAGTGAAGCGGTCCTGCCGCTGCCGATCGCAGGCTTTTTTGACAACTTTTGGCATTTTGTAGTGGGAAAATGGGTGGGTAATGGGTTTTGACAGGTCTCAGGGTCGGATGTAGAGTGGTTGGGGAGGATGGCAATGGATTGTGTTTTTAAAGATGGCCGCCGTGCTCTTTCCCGTTCCTGTGCGATGACGCTACTTCCGGGTCCGCTTATTTACGGTGACTGCTAATTACGGTCGCCGCTGTGATGGATGGCAGTAGTGCACCTTGCGCGGCGTACGATGCCGGTAGGGGCCGTTTTGGGGTCTTTTACGGCATGGCGTAGTTTACATTACCGGCATGGCGTAATGCTCGTGCGCGATGGGTCGGAATGTGCCAGACTTTACGGCATCGCACCAGGGCGTAAACGTTAATTACGCCATGCCGGTAATGTTGAATACTTACCGCCTGGGTCGTAATGATGTACAAAGTATCTAGTGTTTAAATCTCATATTGTCCTCGAAAAGTATTGAAAGTCTCATGGAGACAAGGAGATGAAAATCTTGTATTTTAAGGCCAGATTCCGGTCTTTCCTTGGGCAGCAGTTACAGGCAATGGCGGGAGGAGGGGTGATACACTCATATGTAAGAGCTTTGAAGCAGAGAAAGAAGATTTACAGCATCTTTTCACTTTTTGCCCTTTATATAACAATCAGTGGCGTAGATGGCTCTTCCCAATACATAGGAACTTAAATATTGCGACTACCAGCCAGTCAATGGATACCTTTCTGGGAACCCAGCGTGACTCTGAACTCTGGGCTCAGTCTCAAATTGTTGCTGAATGACAGTTGGTATGTTTTAGAAAATCATGTATCCATTGCACTGATTTTGTAATATCAGGCTGTGGTGAATGTATCTGTTTTTATGTTACTGTGTGGATTTTATGGTTCATATATCGAATTAAATTGTTTACTACTAAAAGATACATATATTATTGCAGGAACTTCCTTAGCGGGCCAGTAGTTATGGTTAAGTTGCTCAACCCCTAGGAAGAGCAGTTTTGGGGCAGCTTCCAACTTTGACCTCGTTAGACAAATCTGCACAAAAAACAAATCAAGAAAAGTATATGGCCACTTCTAAATTAATCTGCAAAGTTTTGTACACTTTTGTTCAGGGGGGAAAAGTTATGGGGGGTCATTGAAATTATCTGTTCATGTCTGATGAATAACATCCTTCTCTTCAACAATGAATATTTTATACAACTTCAAGTCACTGCCCAAAACCTTTTAAATCTGGGTAGACATGAATGGAAAAATGCTTGCCTCACGGCTACAGCTCAAACCGCTCGACAGATTTGCAACAAAATTGCACGAGGGGCAATGGAATGGTCACGAAAGCATGCTTTTGCAAATCTGGTTAAGCCACTCAGCAGATTGTTTTAAAATGCACAAAATGTAAGTAAACAAATTAGTGAGATCTGCGTTTGTTCGCTGCCTCACTTCCTGATTTTTGTCAGCGGACGCTGATGGGCCAATCAGGCAGCCTCATGACATTCGCAAATATCGTATGTGCCCACTGATTGGATAATAAAAAATATGAGGTGCGTCAAAACCTTTGGAACTGACAAGATGTTGGATTCTCAAACTTCAGCCTTAGTTCACAGACAACACGGTAAAACAAATTAAAAAGCACATTACACTTGTCAAACTAATGAAACAATCTCTGGGTAGGTGAGTGGTGACAAGGATGAGATGCCATATGACCAAAAATAGCCAAAAATCAGGTGTTTTTTCTTCTCCAATGTCTTCGAACATCTCAGATGCTCAGGGACATTGCTGTGATGTTCGCGAACTTGACAAATGTTCAAGGTCATCCATGCATATTTCTGCATTACAAGGTCTGTGAAGAGCAGTTTTTGGATAACTTATAACTTTGGTTCCATTCAATGAAACTGCATGAAATTATGCGGCAGTGCTCTCAGACAGTCTGGTGCCTTTCTGACAAGAGGGTGCAAAACTAGAGACTAGAGGGGGTCCCAAAAATGGTGGAAAGTCTTGGAAGTTTGGTGGAAATCGTGGAGGTTTGGTGGGATTTTGCCAAGAAGGCACAAAATTATTGGGAGGGCAACATAGATGTGCAAAGGAAGGTCTAGGAGTCCCTCTACCGGCGTGAATTTAGCGGATTGACCGGTTCTTGGGTGGCTGGCACCCGGTTGAGGGTTGCTTTTGGTACTCATGTTCAGAGGAGATTTGTCTAGCATTTCGGTGCTGGACTGCCTTTGGGTTGGACAAAAACTGATATGCATATGGACATTTTTCCTCTGTGAAATGCGCAGTGAGCTAAAGCATGGGTGAGACTCTCCTGGGGGCCATCCACCCAAGAACAGGTCAATGGGCTATGTATGTGCTGGTAGAGGGACTCCCTGACCTTCCTTTGCATATTTTGAGGTACTTGGGGTCTTCCCTAAATTACCAGAGTAATTCAGCCATGGACCCCTTGCTCAATGTGCTCAGAGAGGCACAGCTCTGCTTCACTGATGAAGCCCAACTAGGCTGAATCATGTGTCTGGGGTTGCTGTTGGTACTCTCATTCAGAGGAGATTTGCCTAGAAATTTGGTGCTGAACTGCCTTTGGTAGGACAAAGACTGATATGCATATGGACATTTTTCCTCTGGGAAACGCACAGTGATCTAAATCATGGTTGAGACTCTCCAGGGGGCCATGCAGCCAAAAACAGGGCAATGGGCTGTGTTTGTGCCGGTAGAGGGACTCCCAGATCTTCTTTTGCAAACATATTCAGATGGCTTATAACTTTGGTGCCGTTTGACGAATTTGTACAAATAGAATGTTTGATCAAAGTTTGAATGGATTTTGTCAAGGGGTGGCCATGTTACATCACAATTTGTTGTACCTACATTTTGACACTTTTCAAAAAATAAAACAGACAGATTTAATGCAAACTTGTGCGAGGATCATTGGCAAGGAACCCGAAAAGATAGTTTCACAAATGTGCATGCGTTTTTTTTTTTAAAGTGCTATTATGTAGGTACACAACATAGTGATATAGCTTTTGTGACTGAGGTATAGCCTGTGGCCATGGCCACCAGGGACCGGCTATGTCGTAATGTTTTTTGAAATCAGCATAGGTTTGAATGGGAAATTAAATTCTGCTTGCAGCTACACCACAAAGTGCTGGATGGGATTGCAGGTAAATTATGCATGGAGCATCAGCAAGGACTTGAAAGCATGGTATTGCAAATGTGTCTGTGTTTTTTTTTTAAGTGTCATTATGTAGGTACACAAAATAGTTGTATAACTTTGGTGTCTGAGTTATAGCCTGTGGCCATGGCCAGTGACCAGATTATCTGGGGCATGCCACAGGCAATGTGGCCACTGGCCATAGCCACCAGTGACCGGCAAGGTGGTTAGAGTGTGCATGGCCACCAGCTATGTGGTAAAGTTTTTCGAAATCGGGATAGGTTGGAATGAGAAAATAAATTCTGCTCATGACTACATGAACGGCATTGCACCATACTTGCGCGAGGAGCATCACCAATGACTTGAACACATTCTTTTGCAAATCTGACATGTGTTTTATTTTTACCAAAGTTTCAAAATGTAAGTACAAAAAATAGTGATACAACTTTGGTGCCTGGGCAGTGGGCCTGGCCCTCGACTAGGGCAAATGTCTACTCTGATTTGCTTTTTGGAGCATGTGGCATGGCCGAAGACCATGCCTCATGGATTGGCGAGACTGGCCATGGCTGTAAGCAATGAGCACTGGCTGTTGGTGGCATTATAGGGGCATAGTGGACACTAGGGAGCAGTTGATAACTGAGGTGGATATCGGGGCTAGGGTCATGGTCGTACCTCATGCCCTATGCAATACAAACGTGACTGGCCTCCCCAAAGGAGGTTTATAGTTCTTTCATATATATTAAAAGAGGAATTATTGATCAATTATATACAGTGCTGTAACATCATGACACATTTTCACTAATAAAAATCTATGAAATCCATTGAAAAAAATTGTTTTTAAAGGGACATAATAGTCAATTTGCACTAATAAAAACCTATCAAATTAATTGAAAAATCTTTGTTTAAGGGACTTTATGGTTAAGTTGCACTACTAAAAACCCATGAATGCACTGCAAACACTGTTAAAGGGATGTTATGTTTAAGTTGCACTAATAAAAACCTTTCTTGGGAGGGGCCTGGGTGTGATTCCCAGATTCACAGTTTTTCTTGACAGGCTGTCGCAAAGCATCACTGCCCCTGCACTGCCACCGCTGGAAAAGCAAGAAAACACTCTGGAAATATCGCAAATTCACCTGTAAGGGGCTTTGACAAATACATTTTCCTCACACTAAACTCGCAGCAGTGCACTTATGAGTCTGTTGATTGGTATGTAACCTTAATATTTGAAGGTCCCCAGGGGCCGCCGTACCTGCTGGACTGATGCATTACCACACCCCCTCCACCTTATAGCTAGGTGGCAGACCGCAGGAAAGGGTGCAGGTGTTTTGCAGGGGGAGGCTGCCAAGATTGTGACTTATCCACAGTGTGACCCGTGGCATTATGCGCTGGAATTAACCTGTACGACTAGAAAAGACGTCACTGCCAAGAGTGATTGCTGACTGTCCGAGCAGGTGAGAAGCCAGGCGGAGAGGTTTGGGGGGGGGACCACTCTGACCTTATTGTCAATATATCGCAACCATATTCTTGGGCCACAATTTAAAATGGCCCTAAATGGATGCTGAACTCTAAAGATCTAAAGAGCACTCATGCAACACCCAGCGAGTACACCTGTCTTGTCACATGCCGCATCTAAACAGAAACTCCTAACCATAAGGTGGAAAATACCAACAGCACCCTCATAACCCCTGGCAAAAACAATGCACAGGATATCAAGGACACCAAGGTTAACAAGGATGACTGATGGGCTATGAGCAGTTATAGTGACGCTACTTACAGTTTCAAGTATCGGGTTGCAGAGGACTCAGCCGAAGCCATATACAGCCCACCAATGCCACGGGGCCCACCCTGATTCCTGACAGATTTTGCCCATCTGTGGCCCCAGGAAGTACCAAAGACAATGGCAATGTTAGCCACGTGACTACCACAACCTCCATACCACCAATTGCTCTGACCCCTAGCCAGTGCCTGTTGGCAAGTTTCGACACCCCTGACACCTTCAAGACTTCTGTCACTAGCGGGGAGGGAAGTACAGATGGACTGATGATGGATAGACCGGATGAGATTCTCCAGACACCTCAGACCATTGTGCAAATTGGCGGACATCAGGGTGGTGTGTCGTTGGGGGGAATCGAAAGATGGGTAATGAGAATGTGATTGTGCCGAGGCAGGATATTCCAACAAGGGCCAATAGTGGAACCAAGCCTTGCACCGGCTTCCTCGTCCAACCCCACCCCCGGGACCAGCTGCAAGGTGGACCACTGACCAAGTTGGTTAGGGGGAAACAGTGGCCTATATGTGCAAACGCAGCACTGTCTTGTCCAAGCTTGTCATATTAAAGGACTTGCTCCTATTGCTCTTCGAAGCAAAAGGGAGGTAGGGACCATGGGCAAGTTACCAACCAGTGTGGAGGGTGAATAGGGGGCCACATATGTACTGGTGACAGCAGTGCCTGTCAAGCCCGCCATCTCTCTAAATCAAAACCTGGGGCTTATCTTGGAAATCAGAGAGAAGACCAAAATTGACTTAACCATAACATGGATGGAATGTGTAATTTATTTTTGATGTTTTAAATGTGCCATAATGCACTTTTATGGCCTAAGGCAGAAAACCAATGTTATTGATGATGATGAAAAACCTTTGAAATACATTGTTAAAGGACGTTATAGGTGCAAGGTAAAATGTAAAAAAAACAAAGAAATTTGCCAGCTATGGTAAGCTATGCAACCATATCTCATGCCACCACCATGCACTGCTAAAACTAACACCCAGGACATCAAAGAAGACATTTCAAATGGCAACATTTGGGACACGCAAAGAAGGGAAAAGACAAAAAGCCCTGACAGGAGAGCAAACAAGGCATGAAAATATCCTAATGTATTCTCCAAACCAAGAAGACCATCATTAGGGCACTTGCCACAAGAAGTGATAACCTTCCTGATTCCTCATGATCTTCCCCTAACCCTAACCTTTACCAGAAAAAGTAATAAAGGATCCATCTGTAATCCCTCGACCATCATTGAACTGGTCGATCACAAGGTGCTGTGCAAGAATCTCTCTACAGCAGCCCATTTCTCAGCAGAAGCGACGGCATGGATCCAATCCTTCCTAAACAATAGATCAATGAGAGTCTTCTCAGCTTCGGCAGCAGCCGATCCCATCCCCATATCTTGTGGAGTTCCACAAGGATCTTGTGTATCGCCTACCATGTATAATGTGTTCACTAAACCATTGTTTGATGATCTAGACTGGGTGTCACCTACACCAATTATGCAGATGACACCCAGATCCTCATACCCTTTACAGGCGATTACGACAAAGACCTAGCTCTTATTAATAAAATCTACCTCATCATTCAGGCCTGGATGGCCGCACACGGCCTGCTGCCTGAATGATGAGAAGACTGAGCTGCTTCTCTTAGCCACAGCCATCAATTTGAAAAAAACGGAGCAATCAATACCTTTCCTTCAACATTGATGGGAATGACATCAAGGTGGCTAAAGAAGTAAAAACATTGGCCTCATTACGAGTTTTGCGGTAGCCGTGCCTGCAATACAGGCACGGCTGCCACCGGTATTAATTTTTTTCTGGCGCCCAGAAAAGGGCAATTACCAGGTCATTACAACCTTGCCGGTCCCGGTAATTGCCATTTTTTGAGCGCCAGAAATTTTTTTTTCCCCATTCCCATTGAGCCGCATAGGGCTCAGTGGGAATGGGGAAGGTGGTAGCACTGATTCTGTTAATAACGGTACCAGTGCTAAAGTCCTGTTCTGCTCATGGGTGCGGTATGGCCACCAGGTCAGACCTCTTGGCTGCAAATGCACCCGCGAGCAGAACTCGTAGTATGGCGGTACGGTAGCAACGGTGCCGGTAGCGCTACCAGCAACGTTGTTGCCTTACCGTCAAACTTGTAATGAGGCCCACATTGGATTTTTACTTAGACTCCTCCTTGAGTCTGCGCAAACAGGTCAGTGCAACAGCCTCAGCGACAGCATACACCTGCAAGCTCATCCACGCCTGCAAACCCTTTCTATCCACAAAAAGCTGCACCACATTGGCCAGAGCGCCAGTACTGTCAACAATAGACTAATGCAAGGCACTGTACCGAGGTGCCTGTAAATACATCACTAATAGACTCCAGATTCTGGAGAACAATGCACTCAGAACTGCCCTGGGAATATGCAGAAGGCAACACATCTCAGTGACTAGACATAACAATAATTGGCTCTCCATTAAGGAGAGAGTATAACTAAAAACAGTGGGCCTCATCACGACCTCGGCGGTAACGCCGGCGGTATTAGCGCGGGGGCTATTAGCGCGACCGCCATAGCCCCCGGCGCTAATAGCGCGGGATCACGAGTTGGGTGGACTTGGAAGTCCCCATTCCCCATTGAGCCCATTCGGGAATGCCCCATTCCCCATTGGGCTCAATGGGGAAATTTCGCGCTCATATCGCCGGCGGATTTCCCGCCAGTGGTATGAGTGCGAATTCTCGGCGGATTTCACACCAGCTCAGAGCTGGGTTGAAATCCGCCAAGGCCCTGATTCGGCAGACCCTTAAATCTGGCGGTATTAGCGCTACCATCGGATTTAAGGGTTACCGCCGAGGTCGTGATGAGGCCCAGTATCCGGTCATTGCATCGACAACCAAAGCATCAACAGCTATATCATCTAAAAAAAAAGCATCAAACAATGCATTTTTTTAAGATGGTAAAGGGTTTCGTTTAATAAAAATGGGTTTTAAAGGTTAAAAAAGGGGGGTTAGAGGGTGGCCCACCCATTAAATTCTTTTTTTAAAAATGCATTAGATGCTTTTTTGTTTGAATGCTTTTTGTTAGATGTTATGGCATTAGATGCTTTAGCTGTTGATGGAATGACTATAAACCCTAAAAACAGTTTCCCTGACCCACAAATGTCTCAACAATTCAGCCCCTCAATATCTTACTGAAAAAGTCACCAAAAACAACCCCATCTAAACTACTAGAACGACTAACCCCGGTTGCCCAAGAGTTCCCAGGTACGAATTAAAAAAAGCATGTGACAGCAGCTTCCCAGTCATGGCTGCTCAAATCTGCAACTCTCTATCCACCACCTTAAGAGCTGACCAGTCATTCCACAAATTCAGGAAAGACACCTAACTTTGACTCATCTCCAAAGATGCACCACAGTAGACCTTTGCTTGCCATCCTTAACTTGAACCATGCATAGTAACACCTCTCCCTAGCCAACTGTGCGATACCCTGCATTATTGTTTTTCTTTTTGCCATCTTGTTATCCCCTACCCTTCTCCCTGGCACTTTTATTATGTATCGTTATTCCATACCCCTTCGACATGACACTTTTATTATATATGTTTACAATGTATGCCTATGTTTTGTATCTAAGAAATTATATATGCCTGCAATGTAGACTGCTCTTTAATTAAGAAATTGTATACTCTTGTATTGCCTTGTCGTGTAACTAAGAAAATGCATATCCTTGTAATGCACCCAGAAACCCCCGGGTTTGGAGCAAGAAACAAAGAAAGAAACAAAGAAAGAAAGAAAGATTGATTCTCAAAATTCTCAAATTCTCCACTCTTCTGAACAATGAAAATCCTCTTCATCTGAACGTGGCTGCATGTTTGAAATATCCAATCAAACAATAAATAGAACCCAACAATAGAACAATCTCCTAAAACTAAACCTCAGTCCCAAGCAATACAAATGTTCTATATAGAAAAACTCTTAATACAATGATACAAAATAATCTACAGTTTTATTAGCAAATATAAACATCACTCAAAAAATACATTCTCTAATGGCATCAACAATTCAACAGCATCTGGTATACTTGACATCCTATTGGCAGCCACCCCCCACATAATCAACAACCAATCAGAAGGTAAATACAAACATTCCACCTTTTCTCCTCTTGTACTCTTCCTCCATTGCTTATTCTAATATCTGAAGTGACAAACAGTAGTTCCTTCTACCATACTAAAATGGAAAACTACATGCAATGGCTGGAGGACAATTATCCTACAGAGGAAGACATTACAAATGAAATTTCTGAAGAAAATGAACCAGAAGAAAATATATCACATTCAGGATTTTGTAAGTCCATTCTTTATATTTATGTCCAATTATACTAACAATAATATATTAAGGAACAAATATCAGTCACCAAACAGACATACTTTATCAGCCTATCAAATGTCTATACAACCAACACAATATATTTTAAGTGCATTATATCTTCGATTGTTTAAAAATATTTTGAATATTTTCAAACAGATGAAGTAGTCATTCAAGTAACAAGAAGAATCAAACAAAAAGCACCACAACATATACCCCCAAAACTAATCATGGATTCATTAACAGGATTCAAATAACTACTAATTAATATTCTAAAAGAAGTACAATCAATGAAAAATGACATTGAAAATTTTAAAAAAATCATGGACAGTAAAAATTCAGATAATTGGGCTAAAGAAGATGCATCATGCATTTAAACTAAAAGAAGAAGAAAACCCACAACCACATCCCTGCCCAAATTAACCTGTTTTCAACAAACTTTGTATATTTAGCTACCTTTTTCAAGTATGTTCACTCATGTGTATTATTAAAGAATAAAAAGTATTTAAAATGTTACAATAACATTTTCCATAGCCGTGGTTACGAACCCAGTATACATGGGGTGGATTTGGGACAGCCACGGACAAACATTCCCCAGTCGTTGATACTCCTAGACACGATCATGATTATATCAATGGTGCCCCATCTGTACTAGCTGCGGCTATAGGATTGTGTTTTTTTTAGAAACTGAGTATATAACAAAAGACACAGAAAAAAAGAGTACATGAAAAGAATTATGTAAAGTACATAACAACTCATCATTCATAGCCACGGCTAGAGCTCATTGACTTTTTTATAGCTGTGGTTACAATATGAAACTTTTGAGGGTAAATCACACCGATTCTTTATTACATGGCCTGCGGTAGCGGCCATGTAGTTACGGTTAAGTTGCTCATCTCATAGGAAGAGCACTTTTTGGGCGTCTTATAGCTTCGCTCCCCCTAGACGAATCGAATCCTCACCAAACTTTGCAAAAAACGTATATGGCCCACTCTGATTTTTTTTTTTGTTGCAAAGTTTGGTGATGTTTGGTCCGTGGGGGCAAAGTTATAGGGGGACCCAAAATTTCATTTTTTCCCATAGACATAATGGTAAAACACTTTGCTCACGCCTACAGCCCAAACCGCTGGACGGATTTCCACCAAATTTGCAGCAGGAGCGGCAGCTGAGTCCTGAAAGTGTGCTTTTGTTAATTTGGTGTACATCCATCCAGTAGTTCTTTTTTAAATGACCAAAATGTAAGGGAAAAAAATTAGTGATATCTATGTCTGCTCCCCCGACACATTTCCCTGTTTGCTGAGTGGACAGGACACTGATTGGTTAATCGGCTTGCGTCATGTCCGCGGACACGCAAAGTGTTCGCTGATTGGCTGAAGTGAGGCGTGAGGTGCGTCACATTGTTTCGATGTGCCCACCATCTTGAATCAATAGACATTCGCGGACAGCGCGGCGGCGTACAGAGGAAAAATGCAATTTTGGGGAGTGTGTTGGTGTCTAGGAATGCTTGGGGAGGGTTGGGTACTAAGAGATGGGTCAAATACTGTATTTGTTTAGGTGCAGGTGCCCCTGATGTATTCGCCATGTCGGCGGACATCGCAGCTGTCTGCTGACATAATAAATGCACTAATAGCTATTTTACTTTAGTATGATGTTGGTTTTGGGTTGTTAGTAGAGCATTGATTGTAATTAATATCCCCTATAAGCAACAAGCCACAGTCAAAATGTTTGGTAGCATAGGTGTGTTATGCTGCAGTGGTTGTGGCCAGGGCCTAGAGTCTTGGGTGCATGGCCGAAGGCCGTAGACTTAGGCCATGCACCCAAGACTCTAGGCCCTGGCCACAACCACCACAGCATAACACACCCATAGAATCAAACACCCATCAAATATCCACAACCCAAAAGTTTGTGTACTGTTTGATTTGTAGAGTTTGTATGTGAAGTTTTGGCTAGGCTGTGCAGTTAAGATTGTAGAGTTTGTAACAAGGACTGCAGCATAAGATAACCATGCAGTAAACATTTTGGATTGTGTGTATGGTTAGATGTGTGCTTGAATGGGTGTGTTATGAAGCAGTGTTTGTGAGTCCATTTAGTGTATACTTACTAGTTGAGTTTTTTTGTGGTTGTATGCAGTTTATTCATAACATGGGGAATTGGACCAGACATTCTTTTTCAATCTCTGTGATAAAGAAAAAGATCATATGTTGGTGTAGGTTGTTCATAATGAGTTATTGCATTGCATAATAGAAATTTCTGTATTTCTTTTACCCTCATATTTAGTACTTCACAAGTGCTATAGTTCAAACCAGTGTACTGTGCAATTTACTCAGTTTCTGTGTTTGTCTTCTAAATCATTGTGTCTGTGGGAAATAAAAACATGCTGGATTAAATGTTGTGGTACATATTTATATATTCCTATCATTGTTTTACTGTTTATTTCTTGTTTCTTGCTAATCTTCTATATGTTGGCTTGTTGCAGAATCTTGGGGCAGTTAGATACCTGTTGGCGTATTCTAACTGTTTATTTCTTGTTACATTTTGGTAGTATTTATTTATCTGTTTGCTTGATGCAGAATCTTGGGGCAGTTACATGCATGTTGGAGTATTCTAACTGTGCATAGTTTTGCTTATGTTCATACACAGATCACGTATTAAATTTTGGTTTTAAGAATATTAAGTAAGCGTTTACAAGATTTGCTGGTAATATCTGCTTTAGAGTAATGATACTATCATTACATTTGAACCATCCACTATTCTTTTTTATGTATGCAGTGTAGAGACCTGCATTGGTTGTGGCTCGTGCGTGGTAGATTATACCTATTGTTGTGAAGATTTTCTTACCAAGTGATACTTGACCATGTGTGAATCCAGTAAGCTTACAGTTGTTTTTGGTACCATCTGCATTGTAGCGTAAAATCATTTCTATTACGCATTTACTATGTGTCTGTATTTGTAAGGTGGCGGGATTATCTGAATTGCAGGTAGTACATAATCTGCCATGGTTTGCATTTTGTACAAGTTGCTGAAATGGAATAGATTCACAATTAGTATGGATACATACACAAAGCGTTCATTAGGGTCTTGTTCCTGTGCCACATGGCTGCAGAGAGTGCATGTATGTTTCCGCATGTATGAAATCTGGAAGATTTCATTCATAGTTATGTTTTTGTTTTCCAGTACATGTAGTAAGTACATTAGAAATTCATGTGGATCTTCTTGTGAGTTTATAGTGAATGTGACCATTCCAGCACAGTAGTCCAATTCTTATCTTATTCCATGAACACTGTAATTGTTGTCAGTATTGTTGGTTGCATTTCTATGAAGGACTAACATTTTCAAACACAATTTGTCTGTACTTTGTAAGTAAATATCGTCAATAATTGGTGGCAATTCGAATAGAATATTTATTGCTACATTTGTGTAGCAATTTACACCAGTTATATTTAAAAATTTGAATGGACCTGACAGTTCTGTGTTGAAGTCATTTGTTTAGAGTGTGTGTTGCTTCTTTGAGGAAGTAGTTGAGTTACTTTGAGCAGTAAATTCTTCTTTGGTTGTGGTACTTGATGAACTATTAGCTTCTTTTAATTTCTTTGGAGGAAATGCAGTGAGATCCTGTATCGTTTCAGTTTGAAGTAGTTTTCTTTTACAACATTTTGCGGAACAGGATAGGTTTTTAGATGGGGGTGTAGAGTGAACACAGTCTATTGTATTCTAGACTGCAAGGAATATCAGCATTTACTTTACTTGCATCAAAGTTGATTAGAAATAGTCTGTCAAGTGTACGAAAGCATGATGGTGCTACATAGCTCATGCCTTCTCTAAAGACTATGCTACCAATATCTATCAATGATTTATCTAGGATAAGACCTTGTGATTTGTGAATGGTAACTGTGTATGCTAGACTTAGTGAAAATTGTTCTCCGTGTACATGCATGTCTTTGAAAAGAAGGGTGCGGGCTGTCGAGGATCCTATCCTTTTAACTTCTGATAGTTTGTCAAAGAGAATATTGACAAACTGAATGGTGTTGTCATGTGGGTATGTTTGAAAGCCAACAACTGTACCAACTGTTCCATTAACTAGTCCTTGCTCCACGTCAAGGTTACGTTTAACCATTACTCTACAGTTTAAAGATAATTTTAATATTTTCTCCAAACCAGCTGGTTTAGAGATATAGTTTTCTAAGGTATTTAGTCGTGTTGTGGCTTGTTGAGACATGGATAGTGTCATACCATGAACATCCAATTTATCTGTGGAGCAAATTTCAATTATTGGTTGCATTTATTTTTTCAACATTGTTTCATTGAATTTTGAACAGCTTGCAAGAGTTGGTATCAAGGACATACAATTGAGATTGATGTGTGCTAATTGTTCCATGGCATCAGTAGCACATGAGTTATGGCCATAGAGTGCATGGATGTTCCTGGTTTTTAATATTGATTATGCTTCTACACCAAATATATTACTTTTTAAAATGTTGGCGTATGTGAGGTCTGCAGACTGGCACATGTTTTCTGATAATTCTCTGTATTGGAAATGTTGCCAAAGGTTGACATTTCCTATGCTGCCAAGAGTTTTACAACACAGTTTGTGCCGTAAGGTTTTAAAAATATGTTCACCTTTCACTGGTGTCAATTGAAGAAGATCTCCGAAAACAATAATGTATTTTCCTCCAAATAGCTCTCCGTAGTCTGTTTTGAGTACCTTTTGTAATCTGAGGTGAATCAAAGCCAACATTAGGTTGGAGACCATGCTCACCTCATCTATTAGTAGCATTTTCATTTGTTTCACCTGCAGCTTCTGTAGAAAGTTTGTAATAGTCTAATTTGTTTTGGTGTTCTACTGGAAGAAGTAGTAATCGGATTAAAGTGACACCGCCTATGTTGTAGGCAGCTAAACCTGTGGGGGCAATTACAACAGCTGACAGTTTGTTGTTTGTCAATTGTTGGAGGGACTTGCTGATGATTTTGATTAAGAATGATTTCCCTGAACCAGCTTGACCACTCACAAATAGCAGTATAGGTTTATAGTCTTGACAGGAACAGTTTTTATTTTCATTTTGCACACCATGTTTAATTTGTTTTGTTACTTCTTGGAAAATGCTACGCTGTTAATTGTTCAGTTGAGATTTCTGTACAGTGAAGTCTTCTGTAACTTGTTCATACTGACACATGGTGTTTTCTACTTCTGTCATGGCTAATTCTGCCTCACTTGCTATTAGTGGCTATCCAAGTGGTTCTTGGCTTCCTGTTACAGAAGGTTGACTACTATCGGGAGTGTCCACCTCTAGTTGGGCCTGGAGTTCTTCTTCGTGTTGCTGTTCATTGTGCAACATTGTTTGGTACTGTGTAAAGTGTACATCTGTAATAGTTCTTTCATTTGCTTTGAAAGCATCTTCATTGCAGTCATATGTATCCAGTAACTCTTCTTCTTTTCTCCATGGTTTAAAAAGTTGTAGCAGGGACATGTAATACAGTTATTTATGTTCTGGAGTTTTTAATGACAATTTGATATGATTAATTAAGCTGTGTTTGGTAAGTTTCACTAAGCTGCCTTCACAATTTACAACTCTGTATCTACCTTTCTTTTCATCTGGTTTAATATTATTTTTGTATGTGAAGTTTTGGGCCATGTGGTAGAGACACATGGTTTCCAAAGTGGTACTCCTGTTTGGGTAGTATCTGTTTAGTAAATTGTTTTTCAAAATGTCTTGGCTGTTGGGATCATTTTTGGCTATTGTTTCTATGTCCTCATATGAATTGAGAACTCTTTTTCTAGACTTAGCAGGACCAAGACTTAGCTATACTATAGTTTCAGATTGTCCATACAAGGCAGTACCGGTTAAACAGTCTGCAGCTTCATAGCAGCCACATTCTCTATGAGAGAGCATTTTTATGCCTAAGGTGTATAATTTCTGTGATAGTGTTTTCTCAGATGATATGTCATCCCAGAGGTCCTGAAGCTCTGTTTTCTCTGCTTTGGTTAAGTAGGCTGTGACATAACGTGCAACTGCAGTGGAATTGTCTGCAATGTACTGCACACCTATGTTTGCATTCCATAGGAGGGCAATGATTACAATGTAATCATTGATGTATTGTGATTCTTCTGTTCTTTTTATGTAATATGTGTTCTTAGGTGATTTACCTTTGACATTATGTCTGACTGAGGACATGAAGTTGTTTACTTGACCTGTTGCTGAAACTGGTCTAGGGAATCCAAAGCGGCATTTGGTATAGTATTTCCCTTTTTTTTAAATATATTTGCGACAACAATATTTCCCACATTTGTGTCTTTGAAATTGTAAAATTTGTGCATGAAGGTCACTATGTGTTGTTTATGAAGGGATTTCACAAGTGACTTATTTTTGGATGAACTGCAAAACAGTGGCATCATGCCCTGACCAAATTTAGGAGCATCATTAATCCTTAATAGCATGTGGAGTGTGGTTCTCCTATGGCTTGGTATTCTTTTCCCCAAAAAAAGTTTTGAGGGGAGGTACAGTCTTATTACAAATAAAGTGTAGCAAAGCAATAAAGTTATGATGGAAATATCTTGATACATTTATGGAATGTAGAGAGCAGAGTTCTCCTGGTGTTTTTATATCTATGTTTGTTTTATTTTTGTTTGCTATGCATAGGAAATCATGTAAATCTTCCCATGCATATTCTGCACGACTTAATGTAACAAACCAAGTGGGTGGGCCAAGGTTTCTTATCATACCGCATACATCTCTGTGACGTCGGAACACTATTCTTTTTTACCACGCATGTTTGCAAAAATATTTGTAATACTTGACTGTAAAACCTCATCTTTTTCTTGCACTTTTTGTAATAATTGCGTACCTGACACATTTTGAAAATGGGTACCTGATTTTAATGTGTGTGGAACTTCGTAGCATAGAGTTGCTAGTTCACTTTCAAAGGGAAGGTGGAATATGTATTCCACATTTTTCCTGAATCTGGGGTCATCAGAATACATTCGTAATGAGCAATATTCTGATACTGTTATCTGTGTGGGTCTATCATCGTTCCTTCCTCCTTTACCAGTAGGAAAGAGTAGAGGAAAGGCCCCGGCTTCTATACTTTTTTCCCATATGCTGATTGGAGGTCCTTTGGCTTATCACATTTGGTAAATTTCCAGTGCATCATCTATAGTGTCTTTAGAGTGTAAAGAATGAATTGTATAATGGTCTAAAACATTGGATTCTACAGCAGGATTTAGAAGTTGAAATGGACCCGTTTCTGGTGACTCTTGCATTATTTCAATGGTTTCTCCCAGGTTTTCTTCAATATTAATTTCTTTGTAGTATTCATTGTTGTTTTTTTAGATATTGCGGACTTTTCTAACTTTATGTAAGTCCACTAGTTGTTGCCACATTTTTTTGTCTTTTGTAGGTATTCCATTTACTAAGACAATTATAGATTGATCTATTGGCCATTGCACTCCTAGAGTGTGTACATTTTCTTTGAGATCTAATGGTAAATAAACTACTTTGCCACGAATGCCTTTCACTAATTCAGAGGGAGGTAATTTTGCTGTTGATGGTTGGAGGCATATTATTGCTTGAAATGGGTGCACTGTTTAAATTATGATGTTCTCATATAAATATAGTTGTTGCAGGGGTTTTGGTAGTGGGAATAAGTTATTTGTGATAGCATGTTAAGGTGTTTGGTTGTTGTCAAGTTTTGCAGTGCAGTAATTGCAAAGTATTAAGGGGTCAGTAATTTTGTATTTGTTTTCTGCTATAAGGTAGAGAGATAATTGGAACCATTTGGAATCTTCATTGTCTTCTATTTTGTACATTATGTCTACAGTTTTTGTGCTACTTTTATAAAAAGTCCTGCAGCAACACACACACAAATGGTTGGTACTTCAGCGGAGGTGCTTTTAAACTTTAGTATTTCTTTTTTGTATGTGTTTAATAGAAGGTTGCTATTTTTTACCATTGTTGCTAGTTTGTTGTAAAGCTATTGCATTTTGTAAGTGGCTTTCACTTCCAAAATAATTTCTCTGGATATGCTCTATTTCTTTGAGTACTTGTTTGGCTGTACCATGTAGACGATTGTTATTTAATTTGGCTAGTGGTAAAGCAGGACTTTTAGCATACTAGAGTTTATGGACCAGATTTCTTATAGTTGAATATGTGTTGATATCATTTTGATATGATGAAACATGCTTTTGCAATAGGTCCTAAAATGCAGGCTAATGAACGTCCTTGCAGTCCTGTGTATCTGCGCACTGGACAGGCATCCATATTTTGTAGTAATTTCATTTTGATTTTGTCTTTGCTTTTTACATACTGATTGAGGAACTGGCGTAAAGGTTTGAAAGATTTGTTGGCAGTGTTACACATTGATGTGCACAGCCATTTGTAGACTGGATGTTTTGGTTCAGTAGAATGGAGAGGTGATACTGAGCTTTCTATGGATATTTTTGTAAGCAGAGTTTCTTGTTGCATAATGGTGTTATTAAGTTTTTCATACCCTCGTCCACTGCTATGTATGGCAATTGGGTGTGTTTGCTTTTGTTTATATGCTTCTTTATTAAAATATGGTTCTGTGCTCGTGGTGTGACACCATTCACCTCCACAGATGTTTAAGAAGCTATCAGGGTAATTCATAGAATTTCGCAGAAAAGTGTCGCAAGCGGCTGGCGCAGAGTGTCCGCGTGCGATTGACTGCGCCAGGCACGTGCGCTAAAACCGATTTCCGCGCACAGCGTATTCATGGATTTTAGGCTCCCAAACCAGCCGTGGCGCAGAGAATCGCAGCTACCCTGCAGCAGCGCCAGTAACGCCCCCAAGAACGCCCTCGCGCAAGGAAAAGCCATCAAAATCGCTAAATCATCGCAAAGGGCTCCGCTAACCCTGGACCAGTTCACCGGGCTGGCAAACAGCAAACGCCAAGCGGGGAACGTGTATTTCAGGGGTGCGCTGGAAGTTCCACACGCAATTGGCCCCGTGCAAGCAGGGTACGTGTATTTCAGGGGTGCGCGAGAAGTTCCACACGTGATTTCAGCAGGGTACGTGTATTTCAGGGGTGCGCGGGAAGTTCCACACGCGATTGTCCCAGTGCGAGCAGGGTACGTGTATTCCATGGGTGCGCGGGAAGTTCCACACGTGATTTCAGCAGGGTACGTGTATTTCAGGGGTGCACGGGAAGTTCCACACGTGAATGGGCCAGTGCAAGCAGGGTAGTTGTATTCCATGGGTGCGCGGGAAGTTCCACACGCGATTTCATCAGGGTACGTGTATTTCAGGGGTGCGCGGGAAGTTCCACACGCGATTGTCCCAGTGCGAGCAGGGTACATGTATTTCAAGGGTGCGCGGGAAGTTCCACACGCGATTGGCCCCGTGCAAGCAGGGTACGTGTATTTCAGGGGTGCGCGGGAAGTTCCACACGCGATTGGCCCCGTGCAAGCAGGGTACGTGTATTTCAGGGGTTCTGGGGAGTACTACACGTGAATTGGGTCCTCCCAGGTGTACGCTCCACAACCTCCACGGCCCCTGCAGGCAGCCCACACCACGGGGGACTACCCTGCACCCCTGCTCATGTCCCGCAGGCAGTCCATCCACCATGGGCATGCCCCCGGGCCAACCCACATGTCACCTTGCACTACTGATCAACAATGCATGTCTCCCACCACCCCCCAGCAGTGCAGGGGCACCCTCCACCAGGCCCCCACCCATGTCTCCCACCGACCCCCACCCCCCAGCCACCATGGGCAGCCCCCACCAGGCCCCCACTCATGTCGACCACCACCCTCACCCCCCAGCCACCATGGGCAGCCTCCACCAGGCCACCACCCATGTCCCCTATCACCACCACCCCCCAGCAGTGCAGGGGCACCCTCCACCATGCCCCCACTCATGTCTCCCACCACCCCCACCCCCCAGCCAGCAGGGGCACCCTCCACCAGGCCCCCACTCATGTCTCCCACCACCCCCACCCCCCAGCAGTGCAGGGGCACCCTCCACCAGGCCCCCACTCATGTCTCCCAACACCCCCACCCCCCAGCAGTGCAGGGGCACCCTCCACCAGGCCCCCACTCATGTCTCCCACCCACCCCCACCCCCCAGCAGTGCAGGGGCAGCCTCCACCAGGCCCCCACCCATGTCCCCTATCACCACCCCCCCAGCAGTGCAGGGGCAGCCTCCACCAGGCCCCCACTCATGTCTCCCACCACCCCCAACCCCCCAGCAGTGCAGGGGCACCCTCCACCAGGCCCCCACTCATGTCTCCCACCACCCCCACCCCCCAGCCACCAGGGGCAGCCTCCACCAGGCCCCCACTCATGTCCCCCACCACCCCCACCCCCCAGCAACCATGGGCAGCCCCCACCAGGCTCCCACCCATGTCTCCCACCACCCCCACCCCCCAGCAGTGCAGGGGCAGCCTCCACCAGGCCCCCACCCATGTCCCCTATCACCACCACCCCCCAGCAGTGCAAGGGCACCCTCCACCAGGCCCCCACTCATGTCTCTCACCACCCCCACCCCCCAGCCAGCAGGGGCACCCTCCACCAGGCCCCCACTCATGTCTCCCACCGCCCCCACCCCCCAGCAGTGCAGGGGCAGCCTCCACCAGGCCCCCACCCATGTCCCCTATCACCCCCACCCCCCAGCAGTGCAGGGGCACCCTCCACCAGGCCCCCACTCATGTCTCCCACCACCCCCACCCCCCAGCCACCAGGGGCAGCCTCCACCAGGCCCCCACTCATGTCTCCCACCACCCCCACCCCCCAGCAGTGCAGGGGCAGCCTCCACCAGGCCCCCACCCATGTCCCCTATCACACCCACCCCCCAGCAGTGCAGGGGCACCCTCCACCAGGCCCCCACTCATGTCTCTCACCACCCCCACCCCCCGGCCAGCAGGGGCACCCTCCACCAGGCCCCCACTCATGTCTCCCACCACCCCCACCCCCCAGCAGTGCAGGGGCAGCCTCCACCAGGCCCCCACCCATGTCCCCTATCACCCCCAGCCCCCAGCAGTGCAGGGGCACCCTCCACCAGGCCCCCACTCATGTCTCCCACCACCTCCACCCCCCAGCCACCAGGGGCAGCCTCCACCAGGCCCCCACTCATGTCTCCCACCACCCCCACCCCCCAGCAACCATGGGCAGCCCCCACCAGGCTCCCACCCATGTCTCCCAACACCCCCACCCCCCAGCCACCATGGGCAGCCCCCACCAGGCCCCCACTCATGTCTCCCACCACCCCCACCCCCCAGCAGTGTGGGGCAGCCTCCACCAGGCCACCACTCATGTCTCCCACCACCCCCACCCCCCAGCCACCATGGGCACCCTCCACCAGGCCCCCACTCATGTCTCCCACCACCCCCACCCCCCAGCAGTGCAGGGGCACCCTCCACCAGGCCCCCACTCATGTCTCCCACCACCCCCACCCCCCAGCAGTGCAGGGGCACCCTCCACCAGGCCCCCACTCATGTCTCCCACCGCCCCCACCCCCCAGCAGTGCAGGGGCAGCCTCCACCAGGCCCCCACCCATGTCCCCTATCACCCCCACCCCCCAGCAGTGCAGGGGCACCCTCCACCAGGCCCCCACTCATGTCTCCCACCACCCCCACCCCCCAGCCACCAGGGGCAGCCTCCACCAGGCCCCCACTCATGTCTCCCACCACCCCACCCCCCAGCAGTGCAGGGGCAGCCTCCACCAGGCCCCCCCCCATGTCCCCTATCACACCCACCCCCCAGCAGTGCAGGGGCACCCTCCGCCAGGCCCCCACTCATGTCTCTCACCACCCCCACCCCCCAGCCAGCAGGGGCACCCTCCACCAGGCCCCCACTCATGTCTCCCACCACCCCCACCCCCCAGCAGTGCAGGGGCAGCCTCCACCAGGCCCCCACCCATGTCCCCTATCACCCCCACCCCCCAGCAGTGCAGGGGCACCCTCCACCAGGCCCCCACTCATGTCTCCCACCACCCCCACCCCCCAGCAACCAGGGGCAGCCTCCACCAGGCCCCCACTCATGTCTCCCACCACCCCCACCCCCCAGCAACCATGGGCAGCCCCCACCAGGCTCCCACCCATGTCTCCCACCACCCCCACCCCCCAGCCACCATGGGCAGCCCCCACCAGGCCCCCACTCATGTCTCCCACCACCCCCACCCCCCAGCAGTGTGGGGCAGCCTCCACCAGGCCACCACTCATGTCTCCCACCACCCCCACCCCCCAGCCACCATGGGCACCCTCCACCAGGCCCCCACTCATGTCTCCCACCACCCCCACCCCCCAGCAGTGCAGGGGCACCCTCCACCAGGCCCCCACTCATGTCTCCCACCACCCCCACCCCCCAGCAGTGCAGGGCCACCCTCCACCAGCCCCCCACTCATGTCTCCCACCACCCCCACCCCCCAGCCACCAGGGGCAGCCTCCACCAGGCCCCCACTCATGTCTCCCACCACCCCCACCCCCCAGCAGTGCAGGGGCACCCTCCACCAGGCCCCCACTCATGTCTCCCACCACCCCACCCCCCAGCCACCAGGGGTAGCCTCCACCAGGCTCCCACTCATGTCTCCCACCACCCCCACCCCCCAGCAACCATGGGCAGCCCTCACCAGGCTCCAACCCATGTCTCCCACCACCCCCACCCCCCAGCAGTGCAGGGGCACCCTCCACCAGGCCCCACTCACGTCTCCCACCACCCCCACCCCCAGCCAGCAGGGGCACCCTCCACCAGGCCCCCACTCATGTCTCCCAACACCCCTACCCCCCAGCAGTGCAGGGGCAGCCTCCACCAGGCCCCCACCCATGTCCCTATCACCCCACCCCCCAGCAGTGCAGGGGCACCCTCCACCAGGCCCCCACTCATGTCTCCCACCACCCCCATCCCCCAACCACCAGGGCCAGCCTCCACCAGGCCCCCACTCATGTCTCCCACCACCCCCACCACCCAGCAACCATGGGCAGCCCCCACCAGGCTCCCACCCATGTTTCCCACCACCCCCACCCCCCAGCCACCATGGGCAGCCCCCACCAGGCCCCCACTCATGTATCCCACCACCCCCACCCCCCAGCAGTGCAGGGGCACCCTCCACCAGGCCCCCACTCATGTCTCCCACCACCCCCACCCCCCAGCCACCAGGGGCAGCCTCCTCCAGGCCCCCACTCATGTCTCCCACCACCCCCACCCCCCAGCCAGCAGGGGCACCCTCCACCAGGCCCCCACTCATGTCTCCCACCACCCCCACCCCCCAGCAGTGCAGGGGCACCCTCCACCAGGCCCCCACCCATGTCCCCTATCACCCCCACCCCCCAGCAGTGCAGGGGCACCCTCCACCAGGCCCCCACTCATGTCTCCCACCACCCCCACCCCCCAGCTACCAGGGGCAGCCTCCACCAGGCCCCCACTCATGTCTCCCACCACCCCCACCCCACAGCAACCATGGGCAGCCCCCACCAGGCTCCCACCCATGTCTCCCACAACCCCCACCCCCCAGCCACCATGGGCAGCCCCCACCAGGCCCCCACTCATGTCTCCCACCACCCCCACCCCCCAGCAGTGCAGGGGCACCCTCCACCAGGCCCCCACTCATGTCTCCCACCACCCCCAACCCCAGCCACCAGGGGCAGCCTCCACCAGGCCCTCACTCATGTCTCCCACCACCCCCACCCCCCAGCAACCATGGGCAGCCCCCACCAGGCTCCCACCCATGTCTCCCACCACCCCCACCCCCCAGCAGTGCAGGGGCACCCTCCACCAGGCCCCCACTCATGTCTCCCACCACCCCCACCCCCCAGCCAGCAGGGGCACCCTCCACCAGGGCCCCACTCATGTCTCCCACCACCCCCACCCCCCAGCAGTGCAGGGGCACCCTCCACCAGGCCCCCACCCATGTTCCCTATCACCCCCACCCCCCAGCAATGCAGGGGCACCCTCCACCAGGGCCCCACTCATGTCTCCCACCACCCCCAACCCCCAGCCACCAGGGGCAGCCTCCACCAGGCCCCCACTCATGTCTCCCACCACACCCACCCCCACCCCCCAGCAACCATTGGCAGCCCCCACCAGGCTCCCACCCATGTCCCCTATCACCCCCACCCCCCAGCCACCATGGGCAGCCTCCACCAGGTCCTCACAATCCCCAATCATGTGCGTCATGGTCAGCCTCCACAGCCAAAAAGCCAACCAAGTAACCCATTCACCCACATGGAAAACGAAATTACATGTTACACCCCCAATGTTCATAAAGCTAATGAACCCATGTCCGTCACACACAATGGTTGCAATTGAATGGGAAAACACCCAACATGACATGCATGAAAGCAATGAGATGATACCACACAGTGAAGTATGAAAACAAAATTGTATTAAAAAAATAAGAATGCAAATGAAATGAAACAAACTACAATGGGAATGAAAAAAAGATAAGCTGCATGTCTGTTTAAAAAATAAAAACACCAAATCCTAATCCAAAAAAATGTAGTCCAAAGTCAAATGAAAAATAAAATCAATCCAATGAAGAACTATGTACAAAACATCCAAGGGTCCATGAGCCCAACTGAACAAAGGAAACCTACAAAAAACCCTAACTAAAATGCAACTATATACAAAAAGTGGAGCAGTGTCCTTCGACTCCAAATCATAACAACAAACAAAGGAAACCTAAAACTAAAGAACTATATACAAAGGCGGCGGGCAAGTCCAGCGGCTCACTCCGTGGTGTTCCGGGCCAGGGCATCATCGAACTCCTGTTCGATGTCCCGGAGGCGGTCCTGTTCCATGGCCCCGAGGGTCCGCAGGGACGACGCCGTGTCCTCCTCCAACCCCCTGCGGATTGCCTCGAGGCACTCGGCCCGCCTCAGGGCCCTCCGCATGGAGTTCTCCGCCCTGACCATTGTGAGCCGCGCCTCTTCCGCCCGCCGCCACTCCGCACCTATGGCGTGGCCCAACCGCTGCCACACGGAAGACACTCTCTGTCATGGGTCCTCCTGCCCTCCGGCCGATGCCTGCCCCTCCGATGTCGAAGGCCCCGAGGCTTCATGGCTCCCACCATGTTGCTGCTGCTGCTCTGCCTCTGCCCGTGCACTGCCTCCTGCTGCCTGCACATCCTCCGCCGGCTGGGGTGCAGTTGTTGATGTGGCCACCCCTGCTGGACGTCCGACTCCCGACTGTGGCAGGGATGCCTCCTCCACCAGCCTGGCTGCACCGTCAGAGGCAGCTCCACAGGGCACCCAGGTGACTGATGGGTGGGAAGATGGCACAGAGGACAACTGGCGCGTAGGGGGTCCAGTTGAGGAGGGGGTCGGAGCAAGCCCCATCAGACGGAGGAATCCGGCCTGGGTGACCTGTCCCAGCAGGCTGACGTGGTCAACGAGCCATTCGAGATGACGTGCAGTCTCTCCATGAAAAGACTGCAGGTCACCTCGCATGGCCCGTTGACGCAACGCCACACCAGCCAGGACAGGCTCAACCCGGACCTGGATGGCCACGTCCGCTGGCAGAGGAAGGCCAGTTGATGTCAGCTCATCCCCTGCCTGAAAACGGGTCTGGACGTAGGCATCCCTGCTGGTGCAAGATGATGCAGGGACAGGATCGGGGACAGGATTGCACACAGGCACCTCTGCGGCGGCCTGTGCTGACTCCTGTCCCTGGTCCTGCACTGCACCACTAGCACCAGTGGGATCCCCACCTCCAGACCCCGTCTCTGGTGCTTGCACGGCCTCCTCCTCCACCAAACCCCCCACCAACCTGGATGACTCCGTGCCATCTTCCCCTGTTGGGCTCTGTGGGGTCCCAGCTGCCCCTTCTGCTGCCGAGGAGTCCAACTCCAACCTCCGCCTCTTGGACCTCCCCCCGGCAGCTGCGGCCTGGGACACGGCACCGGACTCCTCACTCCCTGACGAGATGACAACACGGGAGGGGAGCCGGGCCTTGCGTCTCCGGCTGGCGGTGGGATCCCCGCCGCTGTGCTCCACAGCACCTTCTCCGCCCTCTTCATCAGTTGACGCTGCAGACAGGGAGAAACAAAACACAGGCATCAGGGCACTGTACAATGGACACATACACACATGACAGTTGCACATGAGTGGCATTGGCAAACCTCAGACATGTCATCACAATCCCCAGCACACATGTCATTACAACTCGCACACATGAGCCATACCACAGCCATATCGCAACTGCCACCACCATCCCTACACATACAACTGCATGAGCAGCCAAAGGGGAGCCAGACATCACATGCATCACAGGAAGTGCACCACACATGTACACACACCACCACACTTGCATGCATGTGTACACCTCTGCCAAGTGTCGCAGTGTTCAGACGGGCATCCATGTCACATCTGCCAATCAGGCTTCCACATACCGCTGTCACATGCATCCATGTTGCATCACTGTTGCACCCTTGTCAAATACACACACATGCACATGTAAACAGTGCTCATACATGCAGCCGAAAACAACATACATGCGTGACATCACGGACATGTCTACTTACATACACATTCATCCAAACATGTGTGCACACACAACTGCATTTGGCATGCAAGCCTACACACACAAGCACCATCCATAACTCACACATTACAGCCCTCGCATGTGTCAGCCCCACGGCCCTGTACACCCCCACCCATACTCGACCCCATACAAACAGATGTGCAACCTGCACACTACCGAATAATCACCACACGCACTGCTCACAATCAGGATGCATGTACACTCACCGCTCGACTCCAGACGGGTCTGCTTCTCTAGGGCCTGGACGTGGAGCGCTGGGGATATGCGTTCCAGGACCCTCATCTGTTCTTCTGACAAGTGGCCCCGGCGCCCCTTGGCATCCGCTGCCTTCAAGAGGCGCCGGGCCTTGTTCAGGGTCCTGGACCTGAAGTCCTCCCAGCGCTTCCTGACATGTTGTAAGTCCCGGACTGCCACCCCCTCCACGTTGATGGCAGTCACGATGTCAGTCCAGATCCGAGTCCGTCCTTCCTTGTCGGCGCGGGAACTTCCAAAGAGGGCATCATACTGCCCCAGGACTTGCTCCACCAGGACACCAACTTCGGTGGCACTGAAGCTGGTGCCCCTCTGCCTCTCTGGCCGGGGGTTGTCAGTGGTCACAGATGGTCTTTGCCCCGACATGACAACCCCAGAGGCAGGAGTGGGTGGGCAACTGGGTCCTGGGGCTGGGCTGTGGAGCGATGGAATCCCAGTCGGGAGTCTTCAGTTCCAGCAGGGGTGGTCACAGCAACAGCACCCCTGGCTGATGTGCAGGCAGCAAATGGCAGTGCACGTGGGCAGCAGGCAGTCAGGCAGCAGCAGATGGCAGGTGGGAGCGTGCTCAGGGCTCTGGGGGGCAGTAGTTCGGCCTTCTGGGCAGGAGCGTGGTCTTCCGTGTGCTTACGCGTGGCCAGCTTGATACGGAGTGATTTGGCACGTGAAAATCCTGCACGTCAGCATGAAAATCGAGGAAAGGCCCTTAGCGCGTAAGCGCGTCAGCACGCATACGCGATTCTATTGGACCAAAGGCCCTCAGCGCGTAAGCGCGTCAGCACGCATACGCGATTCGATTGGACCAAAGGCCCTCAGCGCGTAAGCGCGTCAGCACGCATACGCGATTCTATTGGACCAAAGGACCTCAGCGCGTAAGCGCGTCTGTGACGTGACCCGCACGGGTGTTTCCCACACAGCACGTGATGACAGAGCACACGTGGAAAGACTGCACATCAGAGTGTCATCGCGTGTAATTGGACAGCACGTCAGAGTGTCATCGCGTGTAATTGGACAAAAGTGCGCGTACACGCGATTGGCCTATGTACGTGTACATCAGGGGTGCGCGGGCACTTACACACGCAAGTATGTCAGCGCACCTGTATCCCGGGGTGCGCGGGAATTTCCACACGCTATTGGACTGGGTACTGGATTTCAGGGGTGCGCGGGTCACACGCTCACCTACAACACGCGCAACGCATACATTTGCGCGCTAACAAAATAACAAGCTCAGACCCAGGATGAACATACCGTTCCTAGCAGCAGTGGCCGTGGGCTACCAAAGGAGGAGGAGGAGGAGGATAGTCAGGGCCAGAAAATTCACACCCAGAACCAGCCTTTTCGGGATGCCTGATGACCAGGTGTATGGGAGGTACAGGTTTCCACCACACATAATACTGGACCTGGTGAGTGAGTGGGAGGATGACCTCACATCACCCACCCTGTGCTCCCAAGCACTCAGCCCCCTGGAGAAGGTCCTCAATGTACTGCACTTCTAAGCCACTGGATCATTTCAGCGGACAAGTGCCATAGTGGGTGGGGTATCACAGGCCACCCAGTCACGCTGCCTACACCAGGTCTTGAACATCATCACTGCACGCCCATCAGTCCGCAGGCACATATACCTGCCCAGAACACCTGCAGAAAGGCATGCTGCCGCCCTGGATTTTTACGGTGTGGCACGATTCCCCAAAGTGCTAGGTGCCATCGACTGCACCCATGTGGCTCTACGTCTCCCCAGGCATCAGAGCACATCTATAGGAACCGCAAGCACTGGCATTCCATCAACGTGTAGGTAGTATGTAATGCCAAGGGAATCATCACCTCAGTATATGCCAACTATCCCGGGTCCACCCACGACAGCTTCATTTACCGAATGTCCACCCTAAGCCGGGACCTAGAAGCTGGGCGGCATGGCGATACATGGCTGCTTGTTGAGTATGAATGCCACTGCACATGCATGCATGTCAGATACTGAGCAAGGTCACAACCCCACCAATGATACCAATCACCACCTCCACAGGGGACAGTGCCTACCCTCTCAGCCCCCACATGATGACGCCAATTCGGAACCCCACCACGCCACCCCAGGAAAGATATAACACAGCCCACATTACAACCCGGGGCATAGTGGAGCGCACATTCGGAGTGCTAAAGTAACTCTTTCGCTCCCTTGACCGTTCTGGCGGGCAGCTGTTGTACGCTCCCCCAGTAGTGTGCAGGATCATAGTGGCAGCATGTGTCCTGCACAACGTTGCAACATGCCGGGGCCTGGCCGTGGACATGGTGGTGCCCCCACATCCCCAACCACATGCACAGCCGCTGCGCATGGGAGGGGAAAGGGCACGGGGGAGGCAGCCCGTACACAGCTAGTGGCTAATTACTTCACATAGTAATCACACCCCTGTGGAGTGCACACTGCCCTGGCACATTCCATCTGACAATCAATGATGACTCAACCTGACACTGATCCTGAATGTCTGGAGAATCAACCGTGAAAACCATATCAGCCTGAGATTGTTCACCTGGAAGTGTTACAATGTGTGCATCCCTACCCACACACACCACCAATGCAGTTTTGTGAAGAAACACATCCAAGCTGCTAAAATGAATACCCACTTGCAAAATGCAACAAGAGGACAGTGCCATGTCAGCCAACCCATCCCCAGCACCGCCACACGACACATCATGCCATGTCATGCCATTTGCAGGTAAACAAAGTTATCCCCACAACATGACACTAGTGTCACAATGTACAGTGTCCCTAATTTAAACTTGCAACACCTGAAATGCTCACAGTAATGCAGGACCAACAACAAACTTGAGCAGGTACTACCATTAACATGACATCACAAATGTAAGAAATTAGTAGTCTCACCACCTGGAAATGCCTGCACTCCCACCACTACCAACTGTGCAGTGTTGGCGCCATGTAGAGTAGTAGGTGCACTTCTGCCAACATGGACCCCATCTCCAAACTAGAGGGCCTTGTGTAGACATGAGGAAGGGACCTGCAAATTGGGAGGTAGACACAGATGATGAGTTACACATCAATGCAACATGCAGTGTACAACACAACAGCAATATGCACTAGGAATGTATACACAGTATTGACTAGACTAGCCACACATGTACTGGGAGTCCAATGTCACCATGTACGTCAATGTCACTTGGGCACACCCGTTGCAAGCCCATGGAAACGGGAAGCAGGAGGGGTGTGTGTGACTCAAACCCAAGCATCTGAACCAAATACATGACAAGCCTGCATGTGCCCAGCCACAATGCAGCATATGCCCACAGGAACCACGGAAGGCAACAAATTCTCCCAAAAAAATTGGGAAAAATAAATTTAAAAATAAAAATAAAAATCAAAAATGGCCATTGATGGGCCCGGGGGGGTTTGGGAGGCCACCCAGGAGGTCTGAGGACAGGGTGCACACCAAAACCCACCTGTGTGGATCCTGGGAAAAAAAAACACCTCCATGGGCTCATGGCCCACACGGCTACCCTATTGTGGGAGTATCACTGCTGTCGCTATTATCACCCTGTGCAGCTGCATCCGGAGGTGGTTGCACTATGGGAGGCAGCCCACGCAAGGCCCTAGTCTGCTCCTCCATGGCTGCAAGCATGCGGGTGTGGTAGGTCTGGTTCTGGAGGATGAGTGTGCGGAGGTCCCCATGCAACAACTTACGGGATGCCCGGACCTCCGCCCTCGTTGCCTGCATCTCAGCTGAGAGCGTACGGGTGGAACGCTCCAGCTGCTGTTCTGTCCTTTGGTGTGTTGAAGCCTCAAGCTCAACAAGAGTCGTCCTGAGGTGAAGGAGCTCCTGCCTCAGGGCTTCCCTGTTGCCCTGGGACTCTATGGAGATGGCCTCCTGCAGAGTCGGCAGTGCCGCCCGCCTGTCCCTGTTGGACGCCAACATGTCCTCCCTGTGTGACTGGCAGATGGAGTCGGTTGCCTGCTGTAGTCGCTCCATCAGCCTTTCAGGGGGGACAATGGAAGTGGCCACCCTATCCATGGCCTGAGCCATCATCTCGGATGATGCTGCCTGTTGGGTTGCCATACCGTAAATGGATTGCTCCCATGCGGTATTGCCAGGTGGCGTACGGCCACCACGTCGGCGGGCACCACACCTGTCTGGGGCAAGGCGAAGTGCACCTTGCTGTGTCGGCACTGCCTGAGGCTGCAGGACTGCATTCCCCCTCTGATCTGCTGGCCCAGGAACAGGATCAGATGTCGCGGAGTGTGACCTGGCATCCGTAACCACCAAAGGCGTAGCTGCCAACACTGACATCCCCATTGAGGGTTCTGACCCTGGTGCAGGTGGGTGGGACAGAACAGAATCCCTCCCTGGAACACACACCTGCGACGGCACGTAGGTCTCATCATCCGAATCAACACCTGAGTACAGCTCGGGGGAGGTGCAGCCAGAGACACCCCTTGAGAGCACGACCTGCAGCACTTGTGGGTTCTCACCCACCACCACACCACGTCCCTCACTGGTGGTTGGTCGGCCCTCGGACCCCTCCTGGGTCTGCACCATCTCCACAACCCCAGCAGTATCAGGTGCGTCTTCCCCTGCAAAGACATAAAAAAAAAAGAAATGGAAACAGGCATTAGCACCATGGCACACAATGAGGGCTGAGAAGCAAGAGAACCAGTACTTGATTGACACATGTCCCACATGACTAAAACCCTCCCATGCATGCACCCTCACTGCATATGAAGGGCAGGCAAATGGCACACACTGATGACACCAAGATGGAAGATGAACACATTTTCTGCATGCTGCCTGGCAGTGGCATCACACAATGGCCTGTGATTGCCAGGTGAAACACACATGCCATCACACAGATGGCATGTACCATTGCTATTGAGTGAAGATGGAGAGGAGGGCAGCACCTATTCATTCAGTCCAGTTCCCGCATGTAATAGCTTTTCTAATTCAAACAGGTCAGATTTTTCACCTGGAGCTGCCAGTCCAAAATGGTCCAATTGCACAGGGACATGTGTGAACAAATGATATCCAGGTAACAAAGTCACTCCACTTTACCATAGCCATGTCAGACATGTGACTAGAGGACTGCGAAATGCCTAGTAAAAGTGGTGGAATGCAAACAATCTGCCTGAATAAACAGTGAAAAATAAGCAACAATGTTGTGGCAAGGTGACACTTCAAGGGCAACTGGCGTGCAGTTGGGCTAGATGTCTACTGTTGGCAGAAGGGATACTGCTATGGCCTAATGCAGCTGCGCAGGATGTATTGCATGAAGCACATGGCTGACCCATACGACTCAAGCGCACACACTCTCACCTGGCACACAAACAGAAGCCCTCACACACACACCATGCACATGGATGGCACACACATGCATGTGCACTCACCGGGCAATGCCTCGTAATCAGGCAGATCTCCCATGCCTTGGATCTGTTCCTCCGTGACGTAGGTCCCAGCGACTGACTCATGTGGAGTGAGTTCCATGTCTACTACTGGAGACCCACCTCCAGTCACTAGAGTTGCGGCATGACTTGAGGCCAGCTTACTCTTTGCCCTGCGCTTTAGGTCATTCCAGCGCTTATAGCAATCATTGGCTGTGCGCCTCACGATTCCAAGGGCACTTACGATGTCCGCAACGGTCTGCCAGTGTGCCTGGCGTTGTGCAGGTGTGGTCTTGGATCCTGCAACAATGACCATCTCGTTATCATGTGCGGACACATACTCGACAAGTGCATTCAGTTCGTCATCTGTGAAGCTGGGCTTCCTGGACAGGCCGGACTGTGTAGCCGTGTCTGGGGCATCAGCCTGTGCCGGACGAGCACTCTTCCTCTTCCGCTTGGAAGGTGGTGGTGATCCTGAGTGTCCTGCGCCGCTCTGGACACTAGGGGCAGAAGCCCTGGTGGACTCTGTATCAGGAGTGTGGGCTTGCACACTCAGCATGGGAGTTGGTGCAGGCATTGGCTCAAGTGTAATGGTGTCAGGGGGAATGTCAGCAGGGTGGACTAGGACCGACACTGTCCTGGCTGGGTGTGTGAGAGCTGGGGTGGATGGAGCCGCAGCTGCCTCTGCAGCCTCTCCGCCCTGCCTACTTGGGGCAGCAGATGACCTTGCTGCCCCAGATGCACGTGGCATGATGACATCAACGTGCACCAGCGCACGTGTCATAGGCCTGCTGACCTGGAAGTCAGCCATGGAGTCAGCCAGGTCTGGTGCCACAATGGGCTGGTCCAACAAGGGCTGAGCATGGATGGTGTCAGCCACATCAGCCTCAACGGGAGGGGGGGATTATGGGTGCCCTTGACTGGTCCTCCACACATGGGGGGACAGGCTCACCCTGCAAGTAACGACCACGTCCCCTACCGGATCCACCACGGCCACCACTTGTGGCTCTTCCACCTTTGCCACCCTTACGGAATCCTCGCCTCCCAGCTATGGCACTGATGTTAATGTGCGTATGGGAGTGGCTTTAAACTATTGTCCTGGGCAATTGGGGGTCAAAGGGGTTGGGTACCAGATGGTAATTGTACCCTAGTGCTCTAGCAAGGCTGAATGTAACCCCTGGGGAAAGATGACGGGTCACGCTACGCACAGGAGCACCAAAAAAGGGAGATGAGGTGCACGCAACCCCTCCTAGACCACGTGTGCAGAAAGAAAAACCTGCACTACGCTGTGGCACCCAGTAACACAAGAATGAACGTATGCGTGTCACACGCAGCCTAGAATGACCTCTGAAGGGGTAGGCTACACACGGGGCAAGCACAGATGTTAGATACGTGCGTGACTCACCGTCTGCCAGGTAAAAGAGCGTGAAAAAGGAGCGCGTTTGGTTGGCAACTCCCCCGCCAAAAGAAGATTTGTACGCTGTCTGAGGAGACAGGACAACAGTAGAAGGGAACACTGTTTGAGGGAACAGGCCCGGGTAAACCAGTAAAAGAGAAAAAAGAGAAAAAGCTGTCAGAGGTAACAGGGAATACGAACTTGAAACGCCGTGAAGTAAATCGTGTGTGAAACGACAAGAAGTACAGAATTCACCCACTCGCTCTCCACGAAAAGCACGTACAAGGAAATGGTGTTCTACACGTACCTTTTATACAGGCCCACACGTCCAGCGTCACTTACGCGGCGTGTACGCGCTAGGGCCATTTCCACCAATTACACGCTTTGTCACTTCTGCGTGTAGGGCCATTTCCACCAATTACACGCTTTGTCACTTCTGCGTGTAGGGCCATTTCCATCAATTACATGCTTTGTCACTGCTGCGTGTACGCGCTAGGCCCATTCCCACCAATTACACGCTTTGACACTCGGACGTGTCTTTCATTTTTTTCACACGCAACATTTTCAAACGTGTGCCCAATTCAACGTGCACGTGACTTCATAGACGCGCATATGCTGGCGACGCGCTTACGCGCTGAGGGCCTTTGGTCCAATAGAATCGCGTATGCGTGCTGACGCGCTTACGCGCTAAGGGCCTTTCCTCGATTTTCACGCTGACGTACAGGATTTTCACGTGCCAAATCACTCTGTATCAAGCTGGCCATGCGTAAGCACACGGAAGACAACGCTCCTGCCCAGAAGGCCGAACTACTGCCCCCCAGAGCCCCGAGCACGCTCCCACCTGCCATCTGCTGCTGCCTGACTGCCTGCTGCCCACGTGCACTGCCATTTGCTGCCTGCACATCAGCCAGGGGTGGTGTTGCTGTGACCACCCCTGCTGGAACTGAAGACTCCCGACTGGGATTCCATCGCTCCACAGCCCAGCCCCAGGACCCAGTTGCCCACCCACTCCTGCCTCTGGGGTTGTCTTGTCGGGGCAAACACCATGTGTGACCACTGACAACCCCCGGCCAGAGAGGCAGAGGGGTACCAGCTTCAGTGCCACCGAAGTTGGTGTCCTGGTGGAGCAAGTCCTGGGGCAGTATGATGCCCTCTTTGGAAGTTCCCGCGCCGATAAGGAAGGACGGACTCGGATCTGGACTGACATCGTGACTGCCATCAACGCGGAGGGGGTGGCAGTCCGGGACTTACAACATGTCAGGAAGTGCTGGGAGGACTTCAGGTCCAGGACCCTGAACAAGGCCCGGCGCCTCTTGGAGGCAGCGGATGCCAAGGGGCGCCAGGGCCACTTGTCGGAAGAACAGATGAGGGTCCTGGAACGCATATCCCCAGCGCTCCACGTCCAGGTCCTAGAGAAGCAGACCCGTCAGGAGTCGAGCGGTGAGTGTACATGCATCCTGATTGTGAGCAGTGCGTGTGGTGATTATTCGGTAGTGTGCAGGTTGCACATCTGTTTGTATGGGGTCGAGTATGGGTGGGGGTGTACAGGGCCGTGGGGCTGACACATGCGAGGGCTGTAATGTGTGAGACATGGATGGTGCTTGTGTGTGTAGGCTTGCATGCCAAATGCAGTTGTGTGTGCACACATGTTTGGATGAATGTGTATGTAAGTAGACATGTCCGTGATGTCACGCATGTATGTTGTTTTCGGCTGCATGTATGAGCTCTGTGTACATGTGCATGTGTGTGTATTTGACAAGGGTGCAACAGTGATGCAACATGGATGCATGTGACAGCGGTATGTGGAAGCCTGATTGGCAGATGTGACATGGATGCCCGTCTGAACACTGCGACACTTGGCAGAGGTGTACACATGCATGCAAGTGTGGTGGTGTGTGTACATGTGTGGTGCACTTCCCTTGTTGCATGTGATGTCTGGCTCCCCTTTGGCTGCTCATGCAGTTGTATGTGTAGGGATGGTGGTGGCAGTTGCGATATGGCTGTGGTATGGCTCATGTGTGCGAGTTGTAATGACATGTGTGTTGGGGATTGTGATGACATGTCTGAGGTTTGCCAATGCCACTCATGTGCAACTGTCATGTGTGTATGTGTCCATTGTACAGTGCCCTGATGCCTGTGTTTTGTTTCTCCCTGTCTGCAGCGTCAACTGATGAAGAGGGCGGAGAAGGTGCTGTGGAGCACAGCGGCGTGGATCCCACCGCCAGCCGGAGACGCAAGGCCCTGCTCCCCTCCCGGGTTGTCATCTCGTCGGGGAGTGAGGAGTCCGGTGCCGCGTCCCAGGCCGCAGCTGCCGGGGGGAGGTCCAAGAGGCGGAGGTTGGAGTTGGACTCCTCGGCAGCAGAAGGGGCAGCTGGGACCCCACAGGGCCCAACAGGGGAAGATGGCACGGAGTCATCCAGGTTGGTGGGGGGTTTGGTGGAGGAGGAGGCCGTGTAAGCACCAGAGACGGGGTCTGGAGGTGGGGATCCCACTGGTGCTAGTGGTGCAGTGCAGGATCAGGGACAGGAGGCAGCACAGGCCGCCGCGGAGGTGCCTGTGTGCAATCCTGTCCCCGATCCTGTCCCTGCATCATCTTGCACCAGCAGGGATGCCTACGTCCAGACCCGTTTTCAGGCAGGGAATGAGCTGACGTCAACTGGCCTTCCTCTGCCTGCGGACGTGGCCATCCAGGTCCAGGTTGAGCCTGTCCTGGCTGGTGTGGCGTTGCGTCAACGGGCCATGCGAGGTGACCTGCAGTCTTTTCATGGAGAGACTGCACGTCATCTCGAATGGCTCGTTGACCACGTCAGCCTGCTGGGACAGGTCACCCAGGCCGGATTCCTCCGTCTGATGGGGCTTGCTCCGACCCCCTCCTCAACTGGACCCCCTACGCGCCAGTCGTCCTCTGTGCCATCTTCCCACCCATCAGTCACCTGGGTGCCCTGTGGAGCTGCCTCTGACGGTGCGGCCAGGCTGGTGGAGGAGGCATCCCTGCCACAGTCGGGAGTCGGACGTCCAGCAGGGGTGGCCACATCAACAACTGCACCCCAGCCGGCGGAGGATGTGCAGGCAGCAGGAGGCAGTGCACGGGCAGAGGCAGAGCAGCAGCAGCAACATGGTGGGAGCCATGAAGGCTCGGGGCCTTCGACATCGGAGGGGCAGGCATCGGCCGGAGGGCAGGAGGACCCAGGACAGAGAGTGTCTTCCGTGTCGCAGCGGTTGGGCCACGCCATAGGTGCGGAGCGGCGGCGGGCGGAAGAGGCGCGGCTCACAATGGTCAGGGCGGAGAACTCCATGCGGAGGGCCCTGAGGCGGGCCGAGTGCCTCGAGGCAATCCGCAGGGGGTTGGAGGAGGACACGGCGTCGTCCCTGCGGACCCTCGGGGCCATGGAACAGGACCGCCTCCGGGACATCGAACAGGAGTTCGATGATGCCCTGGCCCGGAACACCACGGAGTGAGCCGCTGGACTTGCCCGCCGCCTTTGTATATAGTTCTTTAGTTTTAGGTTTCCTTTGTTTGTTGTTATGATTTGGAGTCGACGGACACTGCTCCACTTTTTGTATATAGTTGCATTTTAGTTAGGGTTTTTTGTAGGTTTCCTTTGTTCAGTTGGGCTCATGGACCCTTGGATGTTTTGTACATAGTTCTTCATTGGATTGATTTATTTTTCATTTGACTTTGGACTACATTTTTTTGGATTAGGATTTGGTGTTTTTATTTTTTAAACAGACATGCAGCTTATCTTTTTTTCATTCCCATTTTAGTTTGTTTCATTTCATTTGCATTCTTATTTTTTTAATACAATTTTGTTTTCATACTTCACTGTGTGGTATCATCTCATTGCTTTCATGCTTGTCATGTTGGGTGTTTTCCCATTCAATTGCAACCATTGTGTGTGACGGACATGGGTTCATTAGCTTTATGAACATTGGGGGTGTAACATGTAATTTCGTTTTCCATGTGGGTGAATGGGTTACTTGGTTGGCTTTTTGGCTGTGGAGGCTGACCATGACGCACATGATTGGGGATTGTGAGGACCTGGTGGAGGCTGCCCATGGTGGCTGGGGGGTGGGGGTGGTGGGAGACATGGGTGGGAGCCTGGTGGGGGCTGCCCATGGTTGCTGGGGGGTGGGGGTGGTGGGAGACATGGGTGGGGGCCTGGTGGAGGCTGCCCCTGCACTGCTGGGGGTGGGGGTGGTGGGAGACATGAGTGGGGGCCTGGTGGAGGCTGCCCCTGCACTGCTGGGGGGTGGGGGTGGTGGGAGACATGAGTGGGGGCCTGGTGGAGGCTGCCCCTGCACTGCTGGGGGGTGGGGGTGGTGGGAGACATGGGTGGGAGCCTGGTGGGGGCTGCCCATGGTGGCTGGATGGTGGGGGTGGTGGGAGACATGGGTGGGAGCCTGGTGGGGGCTTCCCATGGTTGCTGGGGGTGGGGGTGGTGGGAGACATGACTGGGGGCCTGGTGGAGGCTGCCCATGGTTGCTGGGGGGTGGGGGTGGTGGGAGACATGGGTGGGAGCCTGGTGGGGGCTGCCCATGGTTGCTGAGGGGTGGGGGTGATGGGAGACATGAGTGGGGGCCTGGTGGAGGGTGCCCCTGCACTGCTGGGGGGTGGGGGTGGTTGGAGACATGAGTGGGGGCCTGGTGGAGGGTGCCCCTGCACTGCTGGGGGGTGGGGGTGGTGGGAGACATGAGTGGGGGCCTGGTGGAGGGTGCCCCTGCACTGCTGGGGGGTGGGGGTGGTGGGAGACATGGGTGGGGGCCTGGTGGTGGGTGCCCCTGGTGGCTGGGGGGTGGGGGTGGTGGGAGACATGAGTGGGGGCCTGGTGGAGGCTGCCCCTGGTGACTGGGGGGTGGGGTGGTGGGAGACATGAGTGGGGGCCTGGTGGAGGCTGGCACTGCACTGCTGGGGGAGGGTGGTGATAGGGGACATGGGTGGGGGCCTGGTGGAGGCTGCCCCTGGTGGCTGGGGGGTGGGGGTGGTGGGAGACATGAGTGGTGGCCTGGTGGAGGCTGCCCCACACTGCTGGGGGGTGGGGGTGGTGGGAGACATGAGTGGGGGCCTGGTGGGGGCTGCCCATGGTGGCTGGGGGGTGGGGGTGGTGGGAGACATGGGTGGGAGCCTGGTGGGGGCTGCCCATGGTTGCTGGGGGGTGGGGGTGGTGGGAGACATGAGTGGGGGCCTGGTGGAGGCTGCCCCTGGTGGCTGGGGGTGGGGGTGGTGGGAGACATGAGTGGGGGCCTGGTAGAGGCTGCCCCTGGTGGCTGGGGGGTGGGGGTGGTGGGAGACATGAGTGGGGGCCTGGTGGAGGCTGCCCCTGGTGGCTGGGGGGTGGGGGTGCTGGGTGACATGAGCAGGTGTGCAGGGTAGTCTCCTGTGGTGTGTTCCTCCTGCAGGGGCCGTGGAGGGTGTACAGGGAATACCTGGGAGCACACAGTCAAATCGCGTGTAGATTTTCCCGCGTACCGCTGTCATACCCGTGCCCAGCCAAATCGCGTGTGGAACTTCCCGCGCACCCCTGAAATCCACGTACCCAGCCAAATCGCCTGTGGAACTTCCCGCGCACCCCTGTAATCCACGTACACGGCCAAATCACGTGTGGAACTTCCAGCGCACCCCTGGAATTCACGTACCCTGACAAATCGCGTGTGGAACTTCCCGCGCACCCCTGAAATCCACGTACCCGGCCAAATCGTATGTGGAACTTCCCGCGCACCCCTGAAATCCACGTACCTGGCCAAATCGCGTGTGGAAATTCCCGCGCACCCCTGAAATCCACGTACACGGCCAAATCACGTGTGAGATTTCCCGCGCACCCCGGTATACACGCACACTTATTTTTTGTCAACGGGTGTCCGTGTTTGTGGGTACCCCTTTGCACGTCATTTGTCCTGGAGGGCAACAGTATGGGACATTCATCATGGCAGTATATAGGTGCTATTTGTTGGCGCATCTTTTGGCGCACATTTCTTACAGGCGCAGTGACGCTACCGCCTGCTTTCTTGTGGCGGTCGTGTTTGTGCCTGTGCGCTGGTTTGAGCATGCGCTTTTTCGCCCTATTCTATTCCATGAATACGTGTTGTAGGCGAGCGTGTGGGCGTTCCGCACACTTGTGCTCTGTACTTCCACCTTGACGCCCACATTTTGGCAAGTTGTTCCCCATTCCGAGTGTTACGCCCCGTGTTCCGCCTACTTTTGTTGCGTGCGCCACACTATGTGCGATTTTCGCTGTGCCCTGTGCGATTTTCGCTGTGACCTGGCGCACGCAGTTAGATGGCCTGTGCGGCAACGTGCGCCGCGCACTTTTTTATCGCACATCCGATGGTTTTCTCGCGCATGGCCTTCCATGAATCGATGTGCGCTGCTTTTCGTGCGATTTTCGCACTTGCACTGCGATTTTCGCTATTCCACTGCGATTCGCACGTTTTTGGCCACTTGCGCCGCGCTAATTATTCCATGAATCGGCCTATATATCTGTTGATATTTAGTTTATTGAGAAGTCCTTTTTGTAATTTAGTAGTTAGTTTTGTTAGTGGTTTCATTCTGTTTAAAACTAAAATAAACTTCCTTTTGAGAAGGTTAGCACTTTCTATGAGAACTTCTAGGATTAATTTTCTACGGCAGGTTTTAAGGGTTGTGCATGATTTCTCTCCTGTTTTTATAAGGTTCTGAAGGACTCTGTGGCGGAAATTTTTTTGTAAAATATTTTTTATTTCGTATGGTTACTTGCCACGACATCAAGATTTAAAGGTGCAGTGTTAGCAGTAGTGGTAGCTGAAGTCTTGTTAATCACGTTCTGATTCGTTTTCGTTTTGATACAGGAGGAAGTTTCTCTACTGGAAGCTAATTTTGTTTCGCTTAATGACTGTATTAGCTGTTTTGTTTGAACTTTTTGTACAAAATCTGCTAGAGATGGATGCTTATTTTGGACACTTTTATTTTGATTTGCTCTACTGCTGCGTTGCTTTCTATGGAGTTACTTTTTGGTAGGCATTCATTGGGGTCTGTTGGAGAAAAAAGAAAGTGTGGGTTGGGCTTTTGTGCAATGTATGCGTGCTTTGTGCATGAGTGTCTGAGTATGATGGTAAGGATGTTTGTGGTATGTTAGTATTGTATGTACATTTTTGTATGGAAAGAGTAGGTTTCTTCTAAGTTCTTGTTCATACTTCAGACACTGCTGCTTTTCAGCAGAGAGGTCTTGACTGCAATTGTAAAAGAAAGAAGTTAGTGAATATGGTTTTTTATAGCACGTTTGTTAATGTAGACATTGTTTTTTTGTTTTTGTAGTAGTAGTGTTCTCTTATAACTGAGTATAGTATACACATGCACTTTCCTTTGCCTATGTGCATCCTGTATATTTTACTTAGAATCTGTTAGTTGAATCTGTTTTACAAATGAGTATAATAATAAACGTATAGAGCACACTTGTTTTTTTAAGGCTATGTTATTGGATGTTACGAGATAGAAGAAATAATCATATGCATTTTTTGCTATTTTTACAGGGTAAATGGCAGAGATTTTACAGGAAAGCATGCAATGTATGCATTTGTGAAGGTGTGGGAAATAGAGCAGAAGGATTTGATATAGAGGCAGTGGTGTTGTTTCAGCTGGAAGCCTTTCTAATGATATTGTCTGTGTGAGTGCATGAATGAAGACGCATATATTAATCCTAGCTGCTTGTAATTTTATAACACACTAGACAGCCTTGTTCATAACTATACTGTTGGTTCTCCCATCTTTTAATATGAAATAACATTTTTTTAGATAGCTGTGTGTGTAAACACAAATTTGGAGAGCAGACAGGTTTGCAAGTGACACTTCATCATAACAGATGGGAGAAATTACAGTAAATTCATTTTACAGTTTATACGGGGTAAGTGGCAGTTACTCTGTTTATAGGTTTTTCTAGAAGAGCTGTACATGTACCGTGTGGAAAATATTCATACCTGTAGTCTGTGTTCATGCATGTGGATGTGCATGAATCTGCAAGTAGACATTATGGGGAATTTAATAATAGTTGTAGCTGTAGGTCCTTTTCAGTCAAAGCCCAATTGTACTGAGAGTGATCAAGAGTACCTCTAAAGTGCTGATCTGTGATGATGGAGTTAGATGTAGAGTTATTGGATGTGATTGATGGAAGATTGTGTAACTGATTAACAGTAGCCAATGAGGAAATGGTGAAGAGAGTGAAGTGGAAAGGGTAGAAGGGCTGCCCCAGTGTTACGCACTCTGAAGACACCGCAGCTGTCCGTGGACAGGGCGTGCCACATCGGGGGTTTCTCAGCAAATCCAGCATGGAAAGGGGACTGTAGGGATCAGCTAATCATATGTTGAGATTGTGGTTTGTGTTGACAGAGGCTGTGTGTAGTGAAGATGGCAGAGGTAGAGAAAGTCAGGGTGTTGGTTGTTGGAGATATGTTTGTGCATGGTTTGGAGCAGTATGCTAAATGCAGGAATGTGGCAAAGAATTTTGATGTTGAAGGAATGGAGGTGGTGTGGAGCACTGTGCCTGGTTTCAATGTGCAGGGAATTGTACAAGTTTGTGGAGATATGGGCAGGGTGAACAGTCCACATGTAGTTGTTTTGCACTGTGGTGCTTTGCATTTGGGCTATGTCAGTGCCACTACTTTGTTGGCAGATTTGGAACACATGATTCAGGCAGTAATGAAAATACTTCCAAATGCCAAGGTTATTTTTTCTGGTTCAGTATCTAGGGCAATATGGGACAATAGTTCTGTTTTTTTGTCCTTAGAAAAATATTGCTAGGTGTGCAATCAACCGAGGCATGTTTGCTTTCATGCTTAGAGCTGGTATGTTCTTTTGTAATAATGAGAACATTGATTCTGGTAATGTTGTTTATTTTAAAGAAGATGGCATGTCTTTTTATGGGAAATGCCATGCTGTTTTGGAACATAAGAGTTGCTTTGGAGAAGCTAATGTGATGATTTTTGGAGGAAACTAAGAAAAGAAAATACAAAATAAAAGGTGTTTCCGAAGCATCTGCAAGAAAAACAAAAAAGGCTCTTTTCAGAGCCAACCGCAAAGAGAAAATGGGGCACACTATTTACATTTTCATTCCCCATGCTCAGATTTTCCGATTTGTCCGCCGTCACCGCATTTGTCCGCGGACAGCACAAATTACATACAGGGATTTTGGGGTTGAGAGGCATGCAAATGAGCCTGAGCAGAGCAAGGGATTGGTCAATAAGGTTTACTGGGTGTGGTGTGTAAGGAGAGAGTTTGTCAGAAAGTATTTTTCCTGAGAGAAGAGCAGATAGCTATGGCTGGATGTTTCAGAAAGCAGATTGTTTGGCTTTTGTGAGATTTGTGGATAAATTGGTTGGGGGAGCATGCAGATCGCTGTGGAGTGACTGCACATCTTGGATTCTCTCATGTGGAAGTGCACTGGCATGGAGTGCGTGGAATGAAGTGGCTGGATTTGGTACCTCTCTGTGCTACTTTGGTGTCACAGCGTCATCCAGACTTTATTATTAGTATTCATCGTGGAGGGAACAGTTTAGGACATGTGTCTGGAATCTCTTTGCAATTTGCAATGAAAGAAGGACTTGGGAAAGTCATGGACATGTATCCAAACTCCAGAGTAATTTTTCCCATATTGCGCAGAGACAAATGTGGCTGCATTCTTTTTCATTTGGTCCACAAATGGACAAAGCAAGGTGCAATGTTAACAAGGCTTTTTGTGCATTTTTGAGAGATGTTGTTATGTCCTCCTTTCAGAATGAAAACATGTTGCATTACACACTTATTTTGCACAGAGGGAGTACATCTTACTTATGTTGGCAATCAAATTTTTCTGTGAAATATACAAAATGCATTGCAACCTTTTTTGGAATTACAACAACCCATAGAAAAGTGAAATGGTTCTGTTAGGAGAGCACCCCCAAAAAAATAAATGTCCGCAGACTGTCTGCGGACTTCTAAAAAATACACAGGGCCCTGTACTTTTTATTTGTCACTTCTATTTTTAAACTGTGAAAGGCGGCTCTGAAAAGAGCCTCTTTTTTGTTTTTTGTTGTTTATATTTTTCGGTTTTTCAAACACGACACACAAGGCAAGGAGGGGAAAGGAGTGTAAGGAAGGGACACCAACCATGGGGATAAGAAAGAGCAGGTGGAGAGAGGAAGATGTAGGGTGGGCCCTATTGAGGTAGGTCGCAGACCTTCTCATGCTCCTTGACCGCAGTCTCGAAAGCACTCCAAAGGTTCTGCCCCCTGCAGAATACTGCGTTGCAGTACATGCACAATATTGTGACCCTCGAAAGGTAAGGGTCAACAGCATCATGAATGGCCTGTGAGGCAGATAGAGGGATGTTCTGTCCTACGGGAGTGTCTCTTGTGGTGACAGGAGCGGAAACGGAGGATGCTGCAAAGGCACTCAACCTACTACGTTTATTGCAAGATACAACCTTACGAGTAGCCCCATCCTGGAACGACTTTAGGTGTCGCTTCATTGATGTAGTACAATAGCTATACGAACCAGGCTTGCCACGACTCAGCACCATGCGGCACTGAGTGCAGATCACCTTGTTTGCATAAGCTTTAGATCACCTTGTTCGCACAAGCTTTTGACTTTCCATCAAGAGTGGTGAATAACTGCCACACCCAAAACTCACGATGAGGCTTGTAGTAGGGACTTCCACTACCTCATCCTCTTCATCCTCTTCATCCCTCTCCACTGCATCCTATCACCTGTTCCTCTCTGCAGGCCCTTAGGTACATGGTGGTGGTGGAGGAGGTGGGGGTTCTGATGCCGAGGCAGTAGCAGCAGAAGCAATTTGGGATGCCATCTGGAAGGTTAATAACAAACAACCAGGAACCAAGAACAGCAACCTGCACAATTGTCCTGTTGTAAATATTAGAAATCCAAAAGCAGAACGAGGATCAGTTCTGGGGTGTGTCCTTTTATAGGGGTGCAGGTGCGTATTTTGCGGACACCCGCGCTGTCTGCGGACAGATCGAACACCAAGAAAGAGCTCATAAAGTTCCAAAAATGATGTAGATTGGCTGGGTGTCTGGGACATGTGCAATGGTAAACTTTTACTGTAAAATACTTTGGATTGCTCAAAAAAGCACTTTTTAAATGTTCAGGGGCCCGGACAGTGTCTGCAAATAAGAACACATGCTCAGCGTGGGTGCGGTCACATGATGACGTTGCGGACACGATCGTGAATGGGACGGCTGTCCACAGGACACCAAATGCGTGGGGACGGTTGTGCGCGGGTGTTCTACGAAAAGTGTTGAAGTCCCAGAATAAAATAAATGTGCGTCAAAACTTTGCAGACATGCGGACGGGATATGTGTTCTACGGATATATTAATTCTGGTTATGGACATTACGAACAGCGGGGTGTTCTTAGGACACCCCCATTTTAGGTAATTGCGGACAGGCACAAATCTTGTGTGTTCTAAGGAACTCTCCATTTTAATTACGAACAGTACGAACAGGTATATTGTCCTTAGGACACCTCCATTTTGGTTAATTGCGGACATGCAGACATCTTGTGTGTTCTATGGACACCGCCATTTTATTTACGAATGGTACAAATAGGTATATTGTCCTTAGGACATAACCATTTTGGTTAATTGCGGACATAACAGACACCTGCGCTGTCCGCGGACACCCGAGCTGCTTTTAAAAAAAAAACAAAACACAGGCATATACTAAGATACACTTAAAATGTTATTATTTTCTAACAGTATAAAAATTACGAAAGAGAGGGGGAAGCAGAAACTGAAACAAATACAGGGGAATTACGGGTTTGGACATGTCTCATCGTAATGTTTTTCTTGCTGGGGGGGGTTTCGGGATGGTTGGCTCGGACATGGAGAGGGAGAACAAGTACATGTGGGACAGTGATATGTTTTCTTTAATGTGGTTCTCAACAAACTGTTTTATAAGAATGACATTTTTCATTAACTTATCCATTTTTAGTTCCATTCGTTTCAGAGGATCTTCTAATGTCTCTCTTGGTATATTATACTTATTGTCTGTATGGTCTGTTAAAAAAAGAATCTGTTAAGTACACATAATGTAATGGTTATTAATTGGCTTGTATAGAGAAATTTTGTGTCTACCATTAATATCACTGGGCCTCATTACGACCCAGGCGGTAAGTTACCGCCTGGGCCGTGACTTTACCACCATGGCGTAAACTACGTTTACGCCATGGTGGTTGACGGACTTACCGCCCCATTCCGACCTTGGCGGGGCGGTAAGTCCCCAATCCCCATTTACCCTTCCCCATTCCCATTTTTGCCCCATAGGGCATAATGGGAGTGGGGAAGGCGTTAATTACGCCACCGTAAATTACGGTGGCGTAATTAACTCCATAGTCCCTTAGCGCCATGGATTTTAACACCTGCTAAAAGCAGGTGTTAAAAGCGCCATGGCGCTAAGGGACCTCGTACTCAGGCGGTAAGGGTCGGCGCTGTTAACGCTGCCGTAAACCCCTTACCGCCTGGGTCGTAATGAGGCCCACTGTCTTCAATCATTTAATCTCATGGAAAATTTTCTTCCAGCCATTCCAAAGTACTGGAGATTTCTGTGCAAAAAAAATAAAATATTAGTTTTAGTGTACCTAATACAGAAAATGTATAAATATATTAAATAAATGTAGTGTAGTTTCTTACAAACCTTTGGTGTTAGTGCTGTGTAGGTATGCTCTTGCTTTTTGCTGTGCAGTTTCTGTGAGGTAATTCTGTTGGAGGCATATATTTTGTTTGGTATATTCCATTATATTGCAAACACTATTTCAGTGGATGTTTGGTGTCTTACATATACAGTTTCCACTTCTTATTTATTATTAAATGTAATGTATTTATGTGGTGCTTTTTGAACATGTTTGTTATTTTTATTGTATGATACAATAATGTAAGATACCCCCTGAGTTTTCGCAGTCTTGATGGTGACCGCGGACGTCAAAATCACTAGCGGGGGTAGGGGATTCAGTATTTTCTATGTTATATGTATGTAAGCTAAGGGAATCCTAGTAAACATTTATCAAATTTATATTATCTATATCTATATTCAGTGAGAACACTTTGTTAAAGGGTATTATGGTTAGGTTGAGCTACCAAACACCATGTGGTATGAAATTCAGTAAAAAAAAAACTTTGTTAAAGGGACGTTATGGTTAAGTTGCGCTACGAAAAACCTATGAAATTCAGTAAAAAAAACATTGTTAATGGGACGTTATGGTTCCAAGTAAATCTGAAAAACTCTTGAAATTTGCCAGTTATGGTAAGCTAAGCAACCATAACTCACACCACCACCGTGCACTGCTCAGACTAACACCCAGGCCATCAAAGATGACATCACAAATGTCATTGATGACAAAAAATATAATATCCTTCTATCTGAAAAAAAGAAAACAAAATCTGTGCAGAGCACCACACACTTTAAGAAACACAAACTAATATACACGTTTTTATGACCCTCATATCTTGTATGCAGTGCATCACATACACTATTTAAGATACAACATTTTTGTGTACAACACTGTTGTTCTCTTTGCACATACTAATCATTGGAGAAAAAAATCCAACTTGGATTTTAAAAAACATACGATAGTATAAAAAGTATAATAAAATGTCACTACAATAAACAAACAGGGATATATAAACTGGGTAAGAATGAAAAAAGGACGTTCTACAGGATGGTTGGAGAACAGAGGATGGGGAAGTTTAAGTAAACTCAGAGAACAAGAGAGAACAGGGTGGGATAAGGAAACTTGGAGAACATGGGATTGAAAACAATCAACCAGGTAAAACATAATTTTTCATATTTTGAGGTACAAAAGAAATGGAGAACGTCCAATGCACCTTGTGCATAAAAAAACAAGATATGGCCTTCAAATGTTTCTAGCTGGTCTGCCCCATACTAGGCTGCAGCCTTTTTTGACCTACATGTGGTCTTCTCTCATCACTGGAACTGTGAGCGGTAGTTGTGCACAATCAACCTACACACATTAAAGGTGCTGCCACCAACAGCCACTCCATCTAAAAAATCATCATAAATGCTTAAAAGGTTCACAAAGGAGGCTCTTCATTAACTGACTACAGAAGTACTGTTCCCATCTCCATCAGTACTACTATGTTTTGAATATAGGTTCACCTTTCAAAGGGGTTAACAATATAACATCTGGTGCAAGTACACTGGGATGATGACAATGATGCACCTACAACAAAATACATAAATAACTAAAATGAACTTGCAAAACACCATCAATTGTACTACCTCACAGATAACTCAAAACAGCTAAGAGAACTTCATAGCTGAAAGTGCATTACATTTACAACAAATACAATCAAATAACCCTTCAACATCATTAACATGAATACAAAATCTAAATGCATGCATACAAATGCCACTAATTGACTGTGGATCCATGTTAGTGAAACTTATAAAACACATAAAAATATACTTGCCACACTATCAGAGCATATGACAAAAATGATAATAAACACCAACTGATAGCAGTGCTTAATATAACTAACACACACAACAATGCAAATAAACCTTCAAATATAAAACGTGGTGACTAACACTTTCACATCAGCCAGCCACACTCCTGCGATATGCACAGTGAAAGTTCTGGAATCAAAAGGTTAACACTGCCGAAAATGTTGGCTTTAAACTTTCCAAAATAAATACCAAAATAAGAGCACTATATACCAAGAAAACTATTAAAATAGATGACACATTTACACAACCAATCCCAAAGAGCTACACAAATAGAACAGTAACAACAACCAATAACAAACAATGAAGCTCACAGAAATCTATTTTTCCCCACCCAGCCTCCTTTATAGCTGCGACTATTTGACGCGGATGATGACCTTGCTTTGTATCCACGGTTACACATACATTTTTCTACAGGCCCAAAACCAAACAAAATCAGCCTTGAAACCTTCAAATGATATAAGAGAACACCTACGCAGATACAATAACACACACAAATAAAATTATGTATTGTATCATCCAAATGAAAATATGACTATTGCACAGTCGATTTATAGTTTATGAACGCAGCTTTAAATATAACCGCGCCTACGCGTTCAACCAATAAATTATGAAAAGCATTGATGCTTTTCAATAGAAGCGGTTATAGAAAAGCCCTTCATGGCTGTTTGCTGTTAGCTGTCACTATACTAAAAAAATACAAATAGAAATGTGTATTTCCACGCCCCCTAACTCCAAACAAGTGTCCCTAACATGCCTAGCAGCCTTCATCCACTCTGCACAGTCCTCCTCTATACCTTGGTCTCCCCCAATCCCCTAAAACACTCAATGCATCTATGATGCAACTCCATCCAAAATGTCGGATAGCTGTGAATGCCACACGTCCACAAACACACAATGTACCATTTTCCATGATATAGCAGCAACTGCATAGTGTGCCACATCTACCCGCATGCAGCAGTGCTGCACACTGCTGTGTGGCTGCTGGAAATCCAAAGATAATTTCAACACTCAATCACAATCTCGAAAACACACACATCATAAATACCCTGCTCATACCAACTACTAGAAATTCAAACTAGGAATCGTTTTCCTGGAAACAGAGAAATACTGCAGATATCATAGCTATTTTGAAAACTGCGTGGCTGATTGGAGACAGTTGGTTGTTTTGGTTACTGCATTTTTGTGAGAAACTAAATGTTGACATGGACCTAGGTTTGGGTGATTTTACAAACAAATGGTTTGGATTGAGGGTAATCTGAGAAGTACATGGCAGCCGCCAAACATCATACTAATTCATTGTGGAGGCAATGATTTGGGTAATGTACAAGGTGTGTCCTTTACATTAATGATCAAGCAAGACATCGGAAAAATAATGGACTTATTTCCTCACACCATCTTTATCTTTTCCAATTTGATTCAGAGACAAAAATGGAGATGGACCACCAGATGTATTGGTAAAATTGAGAAATCACAGAGAAATGATAATAAAGTAGTTTCAGCATTTATGAGAAACCACAACCAATTATGGATTTCAAACAACAACATACAGTTCTAGATGTCCAATTTCTTTAGACATGATGGAGTATACCTAAACGATGAAGAAAATGTGGCGTTCCTTCATAACATCAAAACAGTACTCCAAATTTACTAAAATACTACACTCAGTGCACCCCAAAACAGTCCTTTTACGGACTACTTATCACACAAATACAATAAATACAATAAAATAATAACCAAAACATTTGTTTTATTATATCTGCGGATACAGTTCATTGACTTTTATTTAACCACGGTTACAATTTCTTATTTAAGGGGATGCTCACTTCAGGTTTTATACTACAATAGAACTTACAAAATCTATACAGTACGACACTACTCATGTACTTAGGTAATGTAGCTGAAGATAAAGAAAGCAGAAAGTAATACATAATTGTAAACTAGGTGAGCAAACATTTAACAGCCACAAAATATAATAGCATAAGTAAGAATACACATGCTAAATAAGAGTTTATGGGTCATCTAAAACTTCAGTCCAATTGCTCCCTTTTATATTAATTTTGTTAAACTATTTTCTTATTTTTGCTCCAAATTCTCACATGTACAAAAGTCAGAAAACACACAGCCAAAATAAAAAAAAAGACTCCCAAATAGCTACTGTGTAAATGCCAATGGCTTTTGGCCATGGCCAGTGGTTCTTCACCCTTAACATTAATTTACCTTTGTAAAAAATAAAACACTGACACCTCAAAATATATAGCTGCAGGCACGGAACTACTCATACCTGGGGATATCTGTCGTCTTATCATATCCTTGGAAATAGCAGTGAATAACGGAAGAACGGCTGTAAAAAAAAATCATTCCTAGTCCCCCAAGCCTTCAACAAGCAGTTCCCTCATCTGTGCCAGTTCCCCCACTCCCTAGATAGCCTCCTCACATCTCCTACACTCTCTGCACGCTGTTTCTGTCGCCCAGTTTGCTTTCAGATGTCGGCTATTTGCAGCTATAACCGAGGGTACAGAAAACTTGCTCTTGCAAACTCGGTCCCTGAACCTCTTATAACTTCCAAATTTCTCTTGCTGTCCTCAACCAACTTCCCAATGGAAACAAAGAGGAAGTCCATATACAACAGGAACTAAATGGAGAAATATACTATATGTAACAAAATAGTGTTAAATAATATTTAGATAGTTGATATAATTTTTGAACTGTAATATTACATCTGACATTGACTCAACCAACTTCCCCACATCTACACTAAAGTCATTTGCAATTTTTCTAACCTGTCGGGGGGGATTCTGCCGGGGTCGGCCGGGCCGTCCGCAGACCTCCGGGCAGGGAGGCCCCAACTCCTCCCGTGTATATCTCGGATCGAGACAGAGTATGAGGCACACACAAGGAGCAAGGCAACTTCTGTCGTTTATTATGCAAACGGCAGGGATGGGTCAAGGAGCGTACGCGTTCGTCCTGACACACACACAATAGTGGGGCTCGCAGGCCCTTTTTACTACATTATGACGCGCTACTTGCGTCATTCCAAAAAGTTACCAAAAGAACCTATCGCCACTCTTGATTGGTTGCTCGAGTGGTGGGGTTAGTATAGTACGCATATAGAGAATGATATTAGTGGTTAAGATGTAGTCAGGTGGTATATCTGGGTTGTCCCTACAATTAGATACATAAGAATTGTTACATGAAGACCCCTGAGGATTGGCTAACGTTACTGACGTCTGAGATGAGAACCTCATGTTCTGATTGGTGCATCCGTGAGCTCCCCAGCCTGGGACCACCGTTGTTCCCAGCACACGGTGCACCTGTGGTTGCAACAGTGTTTCAATATGGGTACGTGCAGGCAATGTGAGGATTTATTCATAGGTGGGAGACTGACCGTTCCCACTGTAGCAGGTGTCCATTGAGCCTTTCAAGTGTGTCGGCCTGCGTCTCGTAGCGAGGTACCCAGACGCCTTTTCTCTCCTGGGTTTTGGCATCTCGTCAGGTTCGGCTTGGTCACGTGGGGAGGGACCGTGTTTGAGGCATAATTCTGCACAATTAATATTGTTTTTCCACTGTATGTCTGGTTTAATTTGCAGATATGATTTTAACATTGGTACGTGGAGTGCGAGGTTGCAACATCGTGCCTTTGAAGATTTGTTTCTTGACTGTGGGTTTGCAACATTACGACCTTGGCTAGTTGCTCCACTGGGTTCTTTCTGCAGGCTCAGCAACCTGACTTTTGCTTTGTTAATGTCCACGGGAACTCTTGCTTGAGGCCTACTTGGGCCTGGTGCACGAGTAATCCATTTAGTGCATGGATGCTTTAGGTTATAGTGGCATACAGTTTCATGGCCAGTATCGTGTTTCCATTATATCTCTCATGATGGTAACGGGTTTCAAGAGAAGCGTGAGCAAGCGTTATAAATGAGCTCATGGTGCGTCTTGCGTTTCTGCATTCTGAAAGCCTATGTAAAAATAATAAAGATGCACGTCCGTGAATAAGCCTGTCGCCTACGTCAGAGCACTGAGTATGTTCTTCGTGTAGATTGGTGTGGAAATGTTCAGCGTGTATAATAGTTCAGCGGTGCTTCCCGTTATCTAGGTCGTCATGGCATCTCTAACGATGTGTAGATTTCAGTCTAGTTGGTCCGTGCCGCAGGTGTCGGCATGGCCAGTGCGGGCTGTTGGGCAGGCAGATGGACACATCCGTATGTTTCTGTACCAGGGTATTTGGTCATCTGGTAAATGGGCAAACTCTTCTCGTGGCGGGTGTCTGGGCCGCGACCCTCTAGGCCAAGCGCGAGAGGTGAAGGACGGGAGTCTGGTTTTCCATTCTCCCACTTCAGTCCCCCCTCTGGTCGACTTGTCGACCACAAACATATCCTTCTCGTTATCTCCTCTTACTCTCCATATCTTGGTTATCCCTCCGAGATGTCCATAATGGTTTACGTGATCTTCAAATGACCAATACATGTATTCGCATGTTCCTCCAGGAGTACAGTACACCCATCTTCCTATGTAGCTCCTAGGGTTCCTTGGGTTCTCGATCTTCACTGATGGTGGGTCTAGATGATTGGCGATGATTTGGGTGCGCAACTTCTCCCTTTCGTGTATTATCACACCTGTGTGCTGGCCGTCATCCGCTGGCATCAAGGGGTGCATTCCCACCATTTCCAGCAACTCATCAGTTGAGCGCGCCTTCCGGGCTTTCCAAAATCTAATTATTATCAGTGCAGCTCCAGCCAAAATAGCACATCCCACTATTATTTTCAGTCCATCTGACAGCCAAGATGGCATCCATGACCATAATAGTGAAAACCAGATTTTATCCTTGTTTACGCCGTTACTTTCGTCCATCATTTTGGAGTGCATCTGGGCCAATTGTGAAACTGCTTCTGTCAGTGTACCATTGTCGGCATCGTTGGCAGGTATGAACGTGCAGCATGATTGTCCTATCTTTGCACAAACTCCTCCTTCCATTGCTGTGAGAAGGTCCAATACATATCTGTTCTGTAGTGCTACCATCCTTACAGCTCGCAGCTCCTCTTTAATTGCGTTAAACCCATTTACTGTCGAATTTATGGTCATCATTAGTTCCCATCTGGTTATTTGCAGCCATTTTGCGTTTGCGTATGCCTGCAGTCCCGGATGTATTATTGAGGAGAAGAACATTGCTGCTCTGCTGAATAGTCTGTGTTCTGGCGGTATTGATGTTAGTTCCGTTTCCGACCTTCCCCACAGATAATTTCCTGTTAATGGCTCTCCTTGTCTTTTTCTCCTGTTTAGGACAGTATCATTGCTGTTGGTCCTGTTTTCTTGCTCCTTCTGGAGTGGTGCAGATCTCTTTCTTCTCCTGTCTCCTTCATCCATTTTCGGAAATTTCGCCACATCGACATGCTTCTTAGGTACCACTAGTGATGGTACATTGACGTGTACCATTGTGCACACACCACTCCACAGGGGAGGCAGTGTATGATATGCCTTTTCTCCGCAGGCCCAATAATGGTCCATTATTACTGCCGTTCCCGCTCCCCCCTCAGGTAACTCCATCACACTTGCACAATTGGTGTTATATCCCACGTCCACCTCTCCTTTATGCTGGTAACATACTTTGGGCGCAGTCAATGGTAATATAGTTATCGGGTCTTCATCTTCTTCTACCCACGTGAGCATTGGTACATACTTGATCCATGTCGTCCAACATCGATGATTGTGTGTCTCGATGGTTGAGATAGTTTCTTTTGTTACCATGTTGCTGCCAACCACTCCTATCTCCCAGCTGGTACCCAGGAACACCTTTCCTGTTATCGTCAGTAATGGCCTCTCCCAGCATCCTTGTTTACCCGGAACTTCCGTGGCGTACCAATCACATGGTAGATACTGCAGTGTTACCTTCTTTGTTTCTCCTTTTTCAGGGCCACTTGTTATGTATCTGAATGCTTCAGCATGTAAACTGGTCTTGTGATAACTCAGATAGGTCTTGAGGAAGTTGTTTTCATATGGGTATGAGTCTCGTGTTTTCCATGTCATGTGCACTACTGTTCCTTGGAATCTTCCTTTCGTTTGGAACAGGGCCAAATATATTATGCACTGTGCTGTTTTTTCATCTATTTCTGTGGCAACAAATGTTCGTGAAGCGCTCATGGCGTATGGTATTAATGAGCAAACGTAACAGCTATCCTCAGTTGTCTGCTTACCAATGCGGGTCATGTGCTGGTACCATATGTTGTTTGTGACGTGTGCTGAATCTTGTACATAATTATCAATACCTTTATTGTCTGAGTATGTGCTGCGTTTAACTTTATTTCGCTTTTGTTCATTGTTACTGTTACCACCTGACGTAACACCTGTTGCAGCAGGGAGGTGGGGTACATTAGGTTTGGGTGCAGCAAAAAAAAACTCATAGCATAGCTGTACTGCCATACAGAGGCAGCCAAAACTCCGGTGATCATAAAAATCCCTATTATTTTTATTACATATGCTAACCTCACCGACATTTTTGCTCTTACCTTGCTGCAGTCCTGGCAGCGTATTCTTGCGACGTTAAAGTTGCCCGCCTAAAAATTCTCAAAAAGTGCTTGTTATTAAATGTTAGTTTTGTTTCATTAAGCTCTCCCTATCAAATAGTCATTCAGTGCCCAGGTGAAGAGTTGCTCCCACGCTACTCTAAGTGAACGGTCTCTCAAGACCGGCAAGTATGGGCGGAGGTGGGGCATGTAATTTTCTATGGCCAGGAGGAAGGCCGTGTAGTATACACGTACCCTTTTCTTTTTTAAGTATGTTGGCCTTTTTATTTCGTATACAAATTGGTGTGACAATTCTTCTGGGTAACTATCGTCTGGCAGCACCATCTACGCCTGCACACTGAATTTGTTAGATAACTTTTCTTAACAATACAATATTACGCAGCTCCTGTATGTGCGAGAGAAAAAGAGAACATTCACGTGTTTACATGTGTATTGGTGCAAGCGAAGTCCTTAGTTTTTATTACAATTGTATTTAGTAGTCAATGGGGGGGGGTTTGCTCAGATGGTGGGAGCAGTTTTACTCTTTGAACGTGTGACCATGGGGTGGGCAGTGTGGGGATCACCCCCTTCTTCGTCCGTTATTCTCTCCGAGGGAACAATTGGGTCGTTGTCTGTGGTTGTGTTTTCTTCCGCTGCCGGGGATGTTGTTGGCGTTTTTCCAATGGACCTGTCGTTGGCGCTGGGGCGGGTCTGCAGTTTGTAGATTTTTACATCATGCAGGTGGTTCCACGCACGCTTATCCTTTAGTTTTACTGCTCTTGTTGATACGTCCTCTACTAAATGGGGGCCAGTGAACCTCTGCTGGTTCCACTTTCTATTAAAATTTCGAAGTAGTACGTGGTCACCTTTGGCAAGTTGGCACAAGTTCTCCTTTCCCAATTCTGTATTTTCGTCTATTTCTTGGTTGCTGGTGGACCCGCCCCGTGTGCGCTCGAGCTGTTGAGACACAAACACAACGCTAGTAATCAAAGAAGACACATATTGATACATTTCATCACCTAACACATTCGCAGAACTTTCTTGGTCGGTGAATGCCCTTGACGTTGGTGTTAGGGGAAGGCGCATTTGGCGTCCAGTAACCACCTCGTGTGGGGTGAGGTGGTGGTCGGACCCTGGCCTGTTTCTAAGTTCGAACAGTGCCAACGGAAGGCAATACAACCAACTTTTCTTTGTTGTTTGCTGTATTTTAGCAATTGCCTCCTTCAATAGGCCATTCAGGCGTTCACATACACCATTGGCCTGTGGGTGGTACGCACATGCAAATTTGTGTTTAATGTTCAGTAGGGATGTGATATGCTGGAACATTTCATTTGCGAAATGGGGTCCGTTGTCTGATCTTAACACCTCGCACACTCCCCACCTGGGGAATACCTCCCTTACTATAAATTTGGCTGCTCTAAACGCATCAGGGTGTGAACAGGGCCCTGCTTCGATCCACCTAGAAAATGGGCATACTACTACTATCATGTATCTATTGCCTTGACAAATGTTGATCATATCAACATAGTCAATGTGGAGGTGCCGAAAAGGTCCTTCTGGTCGGGGTATGGTACCTCTTATCACCTTTAAAGTATGACCGGCCGTGAACTGTTGACATGTAAGGCAATTGCTGATAAAATTTGACACATGGGATGTTAACTCGGGACAGAACCAATCTTCTCTAATTCGTGCTGCTATTATTTCTTTGCCTGTATGGGCAGGGTGATGTAATTGGTTCAAGGCGGTATTTAACAATGCCAATGGTATTACAACTTTCCCAGTGCCACCCTGGCGCCATAGTGCGTCGGTTGGTGACATTGTGCATCCTCTTTTCACCCATACTTCTTTTTCGGCCATTGGTGCAGCCGCTTGTAACTCCATAATCTGGGTGGCTGGGAGATGGGTGTACCCTTCTTTTATTAACATCTCCCTCGCTATTCCCCTCCCTCTCCCTCTCTGTGAGTCTGTGGGGTTCCATATCTCACCAAAATATGCAGCATATTTTGCATGTGCGTCTGCTGCTGCATTTCCTTTTGATATATAGTCTTCTCCATTGGTGTGTGCTGTGCATTTTACTAGGGCTAGTTCTTGGGGATCGTTTATTACTTCAATTAGTTCAGCCAACAAGAGGGCATGTTGTACTGGAGTGCCGTCAGCTCTCCTAAACCCTCTTCTTCTCCACTTTGATAGCCCTGAGTGGACAGTGGATGTAACATATGCACTGTCGGAATATATAGTAACTTTTTTATCAAAACTTTCCTTTAGTGCCAATATGAGTGCAACCAGTTCCGCCGCTTGAGCAGAGTAATGCTGTGGTAATTGTACACACTTAATAGCCACACACACTGGCGCTTCCATCATTTGTACTACTGCTGCCCCAGTCCTCCTTATCCCGTCTCCTTGATCAATAGTTGATGACCCATCAATAAACAAAAGCTCACCTCCCTCTAGTGCGTTTTCTTCAACTTTCCTAGTACATGAGTACATCTCAGTTACTTGGGTGCAGTCGTGGGCGTAATCTCCCTCTTCAATTACTTCTGCTAGGAACCTTGCAGGGTTAACCGTGCTACATCTAACAATTGCCAGTTCAGCTTTGGACAAAATAATCTCATAACCTGTTGCCCTCTGTGTCGTCAGTGTGGACTTAGGTTTATTCAATATCGCAAATAGTGCATGTTCTACAAATAGTGTAGTTGGACACCCCATAGTTATTGATGATGCTTTTTCTACTGCAAATGCAGCTGCAGCAAGACCTTGTTCGCAAGAGAATTGTCCTAACATTATTGGATCTAAGTGACCGCTGTAAAATGCTACTGGTTTATAGCCCATGCTAGTCTTTTGGGCCAATACTGCTTTCATTACTGCTGAGTCGCAATGTGAAAATATAAAAAATCGTCGCTCATAGTCTGGGGATGCTAGTACTGGAGCAGTTGATATTGCTTCTTTTAATTCATCAAATGCCTCCTTCATTTCCATAGTCCATCCCAACTTTTTCTCCCCTTTATTTGCTTCCTTCAAACCCTCAAGCAGGGGTCCTATGTAAGAGCTGTAATCAAATACCCATGCTCTACAGTAGTTGCACAGTCCCAGAAATTGCTGCAGTTCTCTTACAGTCTGTGGCACGGGAGTGCCTGATATTGCCTGTGCTCTTTGTGGTGCAATCCTTCTTCCATATTGTGATATCAGTTGGCCAATGTAAAGTACCTGTTCCTGACAGTATTGTATCTTTTCCATGTCTACCTTGTACCCCTTTTCAGCCAATATCGTCAACATTTTTAATGAGTCCTCTCTACATTTATCTTCATTTGTACTGCAAATTATTATGTCATCCACATACTGTAACACTGTGCTTTCCAACTCAACGTTACCCAAATCCATCTGTATTACCCTATTGAAAATTGAAGGTGATTCACAATATCCCTGTGGTAATCTGGTATGTTTCCACTTCCTATTTCGGTAAGTGAAGCTTGTCAAGTCTTGTGAGTCTGGGTGTAATGGTATTGAGAAAAAAGCATTTTTAAGGTCAATCACTGTAAACCGTGATGCTTCTGCTGGAATGCCACACAAAATTGTGGCCGGGTTTGCTGTTACTGGATACTCTGCTTCTACTATGTTGTTCAACGGTCTGAGGTCCTGTATGAACCGCCAAGACCCTCCTTTAGCCTTGCGCACCGGGTACACAGCTGTGTTGCATGGGGATTCTGAGGGGACCAATATGCCATTGTTTATAAGGGCTGTTATGGTTTCGTATATGCCCTCATCTGCCTCTCTTGACAATGGGTATTGTTTCACTCTTGGTAGTATGGCACCCTTTTTTAATTTTATCCTTACACCCCCTATGCTTTTAATGCATCCTACATCATAAGGGCTAATAGTCCATAATGATTTTGGCACCTTTGACATATCTTCTTTAAAAAATGGGACTGGTGTGCCAGCGGGTGCCTCAAGTGCCATTGCAATTTTCTGTGCCACTTGTTTGTGAGCCACTGTTAGCCACATTTCTACACTCATCATGAACACCATTTCATTTTCCTCCTTTTCTTCTGAAAACAACTCTTCATCTGACACCTGGGTCAGCCTACATCCTTCTGCTAGTGCTATCACCGCCCTCCATGCTCTCCCTTCTTTATCTTGGGCGTGCACAGCAACATAATCAGCTGTTGCAATAATGCTCTCAATGTCCACTGCAAGGACCTTCCCTTCCAGTTCATTAGCTGGTGTTTCTGGTCGGAATAGATAGGCTGCTGGTCTCCTCCATATTTTCCCTCCTATCCCTGGCATCCATGCAAATGCCATGTCTGTTCCGTACTGGAATAGCTCGCCGTCTACCGGCTCCGCCCTGATCGCTATCTGTCCACAGTATGCTTGCAAAATCTGTCGTGCTGCAAGCATGTTAATCCCTGGAGTAGAGCAAATTATGCCATCCTCTGTAAAGGAGATCGTCATATTTAATCTGTTCATTATGTCCCTCCCCAGTATGTTTACTGGTGAGGCACTATAATACAAAAGTGGTACTGACAGATCGTAATCTCCAATAGATAGCGGAACGTTATCAGTAAATGGAACCAACCCTTTAGCCCCAGAAAACCCTTGTGTGTTCATGGCTTCGCCTGACATCTTAAACTTACCTTCCCTTATGCAAGACCGGGTTGCCCCGGTGTCAACAAGGAATGATAATTTTTTGTCACCTATCGTTACCTCTATGCGTGGCTCCTCCGCACTATTAGGTGTTACTGACAGGATGGGACACACCAAGGCCGTCTGTGGGCTGTCCTATTGGGGGTACAATGACTGGCCATTCCCTGTGTAAGGGTTGTGCCCCAACACCGTCACCCCACCCAATTGCGTTCGTTCAGGTTGTGGTGGTGGTTGTATTAACGCTGCACCAGTTACTTGTGGCAGGTATTGTTTTATTTGTTGTTGTGGTAGGGAATAGTGTTGGTCACTCCCTTGTGGTGACATCTGCTGTGGTTGTATGCCCTGCTGTTCTTGTGATGTCCTATGTTGTGCTTGTTCGTTCCATGCTGGTGTTCCTGGCCTGACCCTGCATGTACGTGACATGTGTCCTAATAGTCCGCAGCTCCAACACACGGGTGGTTCCCTGTTTTGCCATGGGAAGTTCCCTGTGTTGTCCTGGTATACTGGTTGCCCTGTCTGGTAGTTATTTCTGAGTCCCCCAGCCTGTTGTTGGGTATTATATCCGTATCCTCTTCCCCTCATAAACCCTCCTCTCCCTCTATTATAATTATAATACCCAGCTCCTTGCATTGGGTACCCTCCTCCCATGTTCTGTGCGTGTGATTGCAGAGGCAGCACTTGCTCTATTACCTCTTGTGGAGGCGCTATTTGAGCTGGATTTTGTGCAGCCACTACTTGCGTTGGGCTTTGGGCCATTGGTGTTGGCGCAGTTATTAGTGCCCCTTCCATGGTATATTTAGTAAGTTTTTTCTGTACTAATTTGGCCTCTTCTGTTTTCCTGTCCTCTTCCTTTTGTTTCATTTTTCCTTGCCATGTTCTACAGTGATGTACTATAGTCAGTTGTATTTCCGGCCATGGTTTTGCTTCCATCCCCACTACTTTCTTTAATTGTCTCTGAACTCCTTCTGGGAGCCCTTGTACTAGTATATGATAAAATATGGCTGGTGTTTTGTCCCATTGTTCTCTAGTTTCCATGCGCCACTTCTCTTGAATATCCTGGATATAATCAACAGGATCCTCGTTCTCACCCATCTTACGGGAAGTAATGGCTCCTATGTCTGATGTGTCTGGGTACTGCACTCTTAGTGCCTGCCATAGCGCATGTCTGCAGTTTGCAAATGGTGCCCCATCATGCGATGTGTTTGTTATTGTTACCCCATGGAATCCCGCTCTTTTCCAAATGTCATCCGCTCTATCCCCTAATATTGATATTAACAGGCCCTTAACATCTCCCACTGCTAGTTTCTGTCCTGCGGTGTGTTTTTCCATTTCATATATCCATTTACCCGCACCTCCACTTAATGATGGGAGCCTACATTTTATGTTTTCCTTATCCGTATGTTTCCAAGGTACATATTGTGGTCTAACCCCTCCTCTCTCCAGCAGTGGCATTACATTCTGTCTTGTGTCATCCTTTATGCTCCATGATGTTAACTCTTCACACCCCTCCTCTTCCCCCATTCCTTTTACTACTTCAAATCCTTCCTTACTACCTCTTCTCCTACCTCCCTCTTCTTCCTTTCCCCTTTTTTCATCCTTTCCTGTGTTCAATATTGGCACGTCTGTTTGCCTGTCTTGCCTGCGACTAGGGAGGTCCCTAAGCCGACATGCATAAGGTGTAACTTCGTCCATGAAGGGTGCGAGCTTTATTCTGTGCAGAGAGCGTGCAGTTGTTGAACATGTGGGGTGTGGCGTTAGAGAGCGTGATGGTGATGTGGGTGGCGTGTGTTGGTTGGTGAGCGTCGGTGGCGTGTGTTCGTTAGTTTGTGTTTCTCCCATTCTTTTCACTTCCTCCTTACTTCTCTCCATCTCCTCCCATCTTCTACTCACCCATGGCGAATCTATGTTTGTTCTAGTGAGGTATAGCTTATCTAAGCTTTCCCTTTCACTCTTCCTTCCATCCTCACTACAAAAATCATTCATAAATTGCGCCCCCCACTCTGCCTTTTTTCCTTTTATTGTTACAGTTTTTAAGTCTATTAGGTCTCCCTTTTCCTTTCCGTTGTTACCACCTGTTCCCCTTAGTGCTGACGTTGTTGCTACCTCTCTATTTTTATATACTTCTCCCCATCTTTCACTCTCCCTCTTACTCTCTTCTCTCTCCCCTTCACTCCTCTCCTCCATCTCCCTACTATTTTCCTCTCTTTTCCTTTTTAATTCCTCCATTACTTCGTTGCTCATCTGTTCCAATATCCTTTCATCCTCTCTCCTCCTTTCCCATTTCACCCTTTCTCTTTCTACTATACTCTCTATTACCTTCCCCTCTTCATATTTTTTAGCTGTCTCTGATATTATCCTCCTCCTCCATATTTCCATTTCTTTTTCATTTTCTTCTTCTTCCTTCTTCTTCTCCCTCATCACTACTCTTGATACCCTTTCTGCTGCTGCTTTTACCCTTACAGCTTCCCTCTTTCTCTCCTCACTTTGCTCCCTTAATTTTTCCAATTCGTCCTTACCTTCTTTCCTTTTCCTCACTCTCTCTCTTTCCTCCCCCTCAAGTTGTTTTATCAGTTCATTCTGCTCATCCCTTAGTTTAGCTAATCTTTCCTCCAAAATCTCTTCCTTCTGCCGTAGCAGCTCCTCTCCCCTCATTTCACTCTCTCTTTCACTATCCTCGTTTGTTCTCTTTACCGCCTCCCTTTCCTCTCCAGTTAGTGATCCTCGTAATTTCAACAATATCTGTGCAGCTACCCACTCATCGTTTCCTATCTCTACAGTCTGCTCTTCTCTCCTCCCGTCCCCCATTGGTATCTTTCCATGAGCCACATATGGTGGAGGGCTGTATGCCGGGTTTGAGTATCCTTCAGCCGCCCTTAACTGTCCTTTTATTTCTCCTAATTCTCTTAAAGGGTACAACCCTCCCCCCTCTGTTTTCACTCCCGGTGTTAAGGGTATCTCATTGCTCGGTTCCTGTTTTATGTCAGCTAATTTATCAACCTTTCCTCCACCCAGTTTTTCATTCCCCATATTCTTTGTTCCTTCACTCTCCTTTTCCCCATCCGTTCCTTCTTTCTTAATCTCCTTTTCTTCCGGTGTTTCCCCCATAGTGAACATTCCATTTGGTCCTGGTCTAGACCCCTGGAACATCCTCCATAAGTTAAACACCTCCACATGGTTTGCCAACTTCTTCCCCTTGTATGTATTGTGCAGATGGTTTAATAGTGAATGTTGGGCATATGGGTCAAAGCTACCATTAGGCGGCCATGGTGTCAACATTTTGTTGTCCGTCCCCTGGGTCCACTCTATGCTGTACTTAATTAACTTCTCCCTATGTGGTGGCAGTGTTGTGCATATATGTTGTAGTGGGGTAGTGAGGGTATTCCCCCACCCTCCCAACCCTCTCCCGTATGACATACTAGCGCACCCTTTCTTACCCTTCCCCTTGCTACCAGTTTGCAACATACAACCTTTTATTGCTTACCTTGCCCCGCAAGTGTGGGGACTTACGACAATCCTTTGACAAATTATGCAATGATAATAATCACAAAAAAAAAAAAATTATAAAACAAATATATTTATGATGTTATATTATATTCCTTCCCCTACGGCCCCCTGCGGCCGAAGCGCACGCAGCCCCCTGCAGCTGCGTACCCCTTACGACGATCTTACACAGTCGTCCTTTTTCCCCGTTCTCCTCCCACCTTTACACTTGCCGTGGCCGGCGTTCTCCGTGCGCAGCCACGCCCCCTTCCCCTTCTCCTCTTTGATCCACTCGTTTATCGTTTATCTCCGTGTCCGCTCCTTTATCATGTTTCTCTTCCCCACCAATGTCAAACCCAAAGCTTCTTGTGTTCACGATATCTTACTAAATCCCTACTGGTGACGTCACCTATTTCTTCGAACTACTGGTATATTCGTGTTATGTTCTTTAAATTCAAAATACACTTGCAATCTACCCCACTAACCCTACAGCTGTCTTCCTGTCTCTCCTTGAACAAGGTAATCTCATCAATACTATAACCGGACTGCGCACGCTGCGTCGCCTCGCGTGTGATACGCCCCTCAACAGGAGGGCTTAACCAGCCAATTATCTTCCGTTTTGGGCAACTACGTAACTAGCCACCGCCCACAGGGAAACGTCATCTACCTATCGAGTTTCTTGCTCGAACAATAGGGAACCTCATCTACCTATCGAGTTTCTTGCTCGAACAATAGGGAACCTCATCTACTCATTGAATGATAAATGTCAAATCGTAGGAAACCACACACACCCACCCTCACACGTAGTCGCGATTTAGGCCAATCAGTGTCTTTCGAGCGGCTGCACGTGATGTTTTCGTGCCCCGCCCCCCTCTTTCGCGTAACGTTAGCTTTTTGTTGCGAGCGTCTGCACGTGTTGTTCTCGTGCCCTGCCCCCCTCTTTCGCGTAACGTTAGCCGCCTTCTCTCGCACTCAATTCACTACCATTCATTCCATTATCATCACTCAATTAAACCTTCACCCCACCTTTTTACAATACCTCCCTCCTCCCTTATTTACTTCCGCCCCCTCCCTCACAATTTCGCATTGCTTGTTGTGCGTGTCATGCTCACCAAGTTCCCTCGATGCAGGGCCGCTCGACTGCGTGCACCCCTCCAAGCGGCTCGCCACCTCCCCTCGTCTGGACCACGTCTGGACACTCGCCGACCGCGGGCGGGATACTTCTCAACCGGCTCCCGAGGGCCAATATCCGGATTGCGCTGTCCGGTCCTCTCGCAGCTCCGCGATGGTCCTGTAGTCCTCAGAAGGGGGCAACGGCAGAGGGGGCCGCGCCGCCGGGCCTCCCCGCAACGGGAGTGCCTGGAAAAATAAAAAATAAAAGTCGATCTTAAACAGATCTCAGCAGTGCCTCCAACTTGTCGGGGGGGATTCTGCCGGGGTCGGCCGGGCCGTCCGCAGACCTCCGGGCAGGGAGGCCCCAACTCCTCCCGTGTATATCTCGGATCGAGACAGAGTATGAGGCACACACAAGGAGCAAGGCAACTTCTGTCGTTTATTATGCAAACGGCAGGGATGGGTCAAGGAGCGTACGCGTTCGTCCTGACACACACACAATAGTGGGGCTCGCAGGCCCTTTTTACTACATTATGACGCGCTACTTGCGTCATTCCAAAAAGTTACCAAAAGAACCTATCGCCACTCTTGATTGGTTGCTCGAGTGGTGGGGTTAGTATAGTACGCATATAGAGAATGATATTAGTGGTTAAGATGTAGTCAGGTGGTATATCTGGGTTGTCCCTACAATTAGATACATAAGAATTGTTACATGAAGACCCCTGAGGATTGGCTAACGTTACTGACGTCTGAGATGAGAACCTCATGTTCTGATTGGTGCATCCGTGAGCTCCCCAGCCTGGGACCACCGTTGTTCCCAGCACACGGTGCACCTGTGGTTGCAACAGTGTTTCAATATGGGTACGTGCAGGCAATGTGAGGATTTATTCATAGGTGGGAGACTGACCGTTCCCACTGTAGCAGGTGTCCATTGAGCCTTTCAAGTGTGTCGGCCTGCGTCTCGTAGCGAGGTACCCAGACGCCTTTTCTCTCCTGGGTTTTGGCATCTCGTCAGGTTCGGCTTGGTCACGTGGGGAGGGACCGTGTTTGAGGCATAATTCTGCACAATTAATATTGTTTTTCCACTGTATGTCTGGTTTAATTTGCAGATATGATTTTAACATTGGTACGTGGAGTGCGAGGTTGCAACATCGTGCCTTTGAAGATTTGTTTCTTGACTGTGGGTTTGCAACATTACGACCTTGGCTAGTTGCTCCACTGGGTTCTTTCTGCAGGCTCAGCAACCTGACTTTTGCTTTGTTAATGTCCACGGGAACTCTTGCTTGAGGCCTACTTGGGCCTGGTGCACGAGTAATCCATTTAGTGCATGGATGCTTTAGGTTATAGTGGCATACAGTTTCATGGCCAGTATCGTGTTTCCATTATATCTCTCATGATGGTAACGGGTTTCAAGAGAAGCGTGAGCAAGCGTTATAAATGAGCTCATGGTGCGTCTTGCGTTTCTGCATTCTGAAAGCCTATGTAAAAATAATAAAGATGCACGTCCGTGAATAAGCCTGTCGCCTACGTCAGAGCACTGAGTATGTTCTTCGTGTAGATTGGTGTGGAAATGTTCAGCGTGTATAATAGTTCAGCGGTGCTTCCCGTTATCTAGGTCGTCATGGCATCTCTAACGATGTGTAGATTTCAGTCTAGTTGGTCCGTGCCGCAGGTGTCGGCATGGCCAGTGCGGGCTGTTGGGCAGGCAGATGGACACATCCGTATGTTTCTGTACCAGGGTATTTGGTCATCTGGTAAATGGGCAAACTCTTCTCGTGGCGGGTGTCTGGGCCGCGACCCTCTAGGCCAAGCGCGAGAGGTGAAGGACGGGAGTCTGGTTTTCCATTCTCCCACTTCAAACCTGTAAATAGCTTTTTAACTACTTTTCTTTTCCCGTTATCCTCGGCTATGACCGAGGTTATCGCTTGCATCGACAGAAAAACAAGATGGTGGCTATTTCATTTCTAAAAATACCCGGTTTTGGGTAAATCCGCAAGGTTTCTTAATCTATTTTTGAGGAAGGGGCACCGCCTTCTCCATCAAATATTTAAATAACTACTGCACGGAATGACATTGTGCCAAAGTTGTTTTGGGGCTAGTTCAAATCCGTCCAGCGGTTTGGGTTGCGCGCTTTGGCAAAAATTGACCATGTTTGTCTATGGGAAAATTGATGGGAAGTAGCCCGAACTTTTGGGCGCTTAATAACTTTTTTATTTTTTAACAAATCTTACCGAAACTTTGCATTCTGAGGGGCTCTGTGAAATTTCAGCCAAAGCCATTGCTTGAATGAAAAGTTATTAACAATAGAATTTTGAGAGGTTCCGAGGGGAGTCCGACTCTCCTTAAATATAGGTTGGCTATCGCCGCCCTATAATATTCCCCAACTGTTCTTGCTCATCTTCATTAACCCCACATTCATTGATTCATTTTGACTAATTTTCAAAGTAGCAGGTTAATGCTTTAGGGTGGCTTACAAAACTGTTTGCGTATCTAACAAAAACTTTATATATAAAGCTGGTATGTGATTAATTACATTTCATAAGCAGTATACTTTCTCCTAAAGAAGGGTCTTTGGGAGACCTGAAAGGCATAGATTCTTCTGGAAGTCATCTAACATATTGTACAATGGGCCTCATTACGAGGTTGGGGTTAAGGGGTTAACGGCGCCGGTAAAGGTGCCGGTGCCGTTAACCCCTTACCTCCGCATTACGAGGTCCTTTAGAGGGTCTCGCTAAGGGCGGCTGGTTTTACCAGGCGCCCTTAGCGGGAGCCGCTAAAAGCCCGGCATGCTAATAACGGGCCCGTTATTAGCATGCTCCCCATTCCCATTGAGCCCTATGGGGGCTTGAAAGGGAATGGGGATGGGTTCCCTGAATGGGGAAATACCGGGTCCTCCAAGGTTGGAATGGCCCGGTAATTCCCCATTCAGGGAACCCGGACCCGGTATACAGTAAGGGGATAGCCATGGCGCTAATAGCGCCATGGATACCTCCAACCTCGTAAAGAGGCCCATTGTGATTCTTTTGTATCAATCCTTCATTGTCTAGTAATGAGATAATGGTGATTCATTGATGTGTTAGAAATTACATACGAGTTAATGGGCCTCATTATGAGTCCGGCGGTTGCCCTGCTGGTAAATACAGCACGGCTGCTGCCTAAGTCATTTTTTTTTTTGGCGCCTGGCAATGGGGACTTACCAGGGCATTACGGCCCTGGCGGTCCCTACGGCCAGGCGCCGGAAAAAGAAAATCCCCATTACCATTCGAGTCCCATTGGACTCAATGGGAATGGGGAGGACGGATGCACCGGCACTGTGTGCAACAATGCCAGTGCCTCTGTCAAGGTCTGCGAGTGGGCGCCTTTCCACCATCAAGGTCAGACCTGGCATGCGGAAAGGCACCCGCTCACAAAACTCGTAGTTTGCCGGTCCAGAAACAATGGTACCAGCAAGCCTATAGGTACCATTGTTTCCAGGCCGGCAACCTCCTAATGAGGCTCAATGTCTTGTTTTTTATTGTTAAGAAACACTGGTTTCTCAGTTATTGTTTTGAAATAATAAGCGATATTCCAAAGTTATTTTGGCTAAACTGAAATTCTGGGTAAAAATGTCTTTGATCTACTAATCAGTTTATTATGTGGTATCTGTGACCGTTTTCCTGTACAGTTAATTACATATCTATATATCAGCTGCTCAAAAATGTAATTTATATTAATGATTATTTATTATAGAATTGCCAATTTATATCAATTGCATGACCCACAGTAAATTGTACCATTCATACTGCAAATCACTATGATGTTCTGCCCACAATGCATGAAGGTATTGACACTGTAAATTAATTTCATGAAGCTGATCACACAATATATTTCAGTATTGTGACTGAAATTCGCATTCATGAAGCGGCACAATATATAGTATTGCACAAATAAAATCAGTTTTATGATGTTGCCATTTCTCCACCAAAGAAACACATGCATGCACATTCACACAACCAGTGACACATTCACACAGATACACAGTTACACATATATACACAAACTCGCTCAGACATGTGTCTACAGACTTTCACACACAAACAACAAGTGCACACACATGAAAACACACACACACGCACACATACACACACACACACCCCATTACATTCAAAAGTGCAACTATACATACATTTTTTTCAAGTTCAAGCTTAACTTCACATATGGCATACTGACATTCATGTCTTGCTTGGGTGGGGCAGGCAGGAGGAATAAAATCAGTGACCATCACTGGCTGTAGTGGAAACTAACATGTGAGGGATGCATTTAGGTACTAAGCAACTGTGTGGTGCCACAGATGAAACACAAGTGGTGCCCACCACCCGGGCTGCTGGTCAGTTTAGTTGCCTAGTAATTTGGGTGCATCCAAGATTCAGTACTTGATTCCACAATGTATGTTTGTTATAATGATGTGTTAAATCAAGCACTGGCCCTAAAGTGGGGGAGAGGGGTCACACCAGCCAGAGAGAATGCAACAAAGGGGGCCATCAACCCCAACCACCCCTAGCTCTGCTACTGTCACTCTGTGGATCAAAACCACAGAGTTTAAGGAGAGCAATATTTGTTAAGAAGGATTCCAGTTTTGAGTTTAAACACAGACATCAGTAAAAGGAAACAACACCACTTACATTTTAAAGAAACAGTGCTTCTTAGAAGATCAGAAGTAATCTTGCCTCCCAACTATCCACACGAGATGAGCAGGCAATTTGATAACTAAGAACCCATTAATTATGTAAATCAAAAACAGATACAGGGCCTCAGGTAGTTTTGAAGAAATGCACAGCATGGCAGATCTCTTTTCTGGGCTCATACAAAAAATGCATTCCATTTGGGGACTTTCCAGATATGTTGGTCTTCTTTTTCTATTCCAAGAGACAAATGAGAACACTGGATCTATGTTATAATAATATACAAATTATTTGTTTGCCCTGGGTTTTCATTTCATAACTTGGATAATATAGCTTCATATGTTTGTTATGTATGCTCTCCACAAAATATATTTGGGAATACATTGTGTGGTGACTCTTATTCTGAATTTGTCAGCATATAAGAAGTGTTACATTTTTCAATATGCCTAACATGATCTTTTTATTGGAGGACACCATGATCGAAGAGGTGGTTGTATTGAAGTGATCCTCATGTTTCTTTTCAGTTGTCTAAAAGAATTAACCTGGTCATTAAGGACAAACATTTTTTGCTAGCTAATCTTTTGGAGAAATGTCTGTTCTCAATGTTTTATACTTTCACATTTCACCTAATTCAGTAATGCAGTTAAATACAGTAGCAGCACAAGTAGAACTATCATAATATGAAGCAAATCTGATGGGTAATATTTAAGAAGAAAAAGTAATAATTTGACAAAATAAGTGGTCCTCTCCTAAAAGGTATTTTATTTTTTATGTTTTTCCCATTTGAGATGCTTCATGTCAATGTTTTTCGTAAACCTTCACTTTCAGAAAACAAACTATGATGCACATCAGATATTACAGTCAACAGTCTTCCACAGAAGCTTCTCTAGTCCACAGATGCCGCTGAGCTCTTTGCTCTTAGTAACTCATTTATATATCTCAAAAGTGTGTGCGTTCAAGGAAAGAGGATATTGGACAAAGTAACAAACAACTACTTCTTCAAGGAACATCATGCTCTAGAAAACATGAACAATAAGAAATTATTCATCTACTCATCTCTGTGGGCCCATCACGAGTTGGGTGGTAGTCCTAAAAAGCAGTGGTAACTGGATTACTGCCGCATTTAAGGGTCTGACCAATCATGAATATGGTGTTTTTACCCAAATCCTTAGCTGACCATAATTGCGCTGAAAATTCCCCATTGGGTCCAGTGAACCCAATGGGGAATGGGGAATAATGTTTACCACCCAACTCGTGATCCGGCAGTAACACCACTGGATGTTATCTAAGTGTATAAATAATTAAGAGAAATGCAGTATACAATTATAAAGTTAACCATTCACGCTAATTACTTATCTTAATTAAGAATAACCAAGGATGCACGGACAAATATTAAATACATTTTTTCAGAGTGTAGTTAGCCACTCTAAAGAATGAATTGGTCAAAATGAAGAGTCCCAAGATTGGTAGGAATTTCCCTTGTTTATGAGTTAATAAGTAAATCATTGTGCTCTTAATTCTAATACTTTGAATAAAATGGTTCGCGGATTGATTCCCATTGGAGCCAATTGTTGGGTGATTAATGAGTTCTTTCCTAATTCAATGTCTTTTGACTGAACCTTGCCTGGGATTTGTGTGGTCATGACATGTGGATGAGCCATGCCCAAGAATGCGAAAAAAGGGTCATTAATGAGGATGTGCCAACCTTGACCAGACATGTATGTATATGCGGCCAATTACAATGTATATGCATTTCCTCTCCTATGTTACGAAGGACAAGTTCAAAACATTAAAAAAAATTTACAAAAAAGAATACATCTCATTGAGTTTAAGCCTCTTTCCACTGATCAGAATTTACAAATTATTCTGGCTTCTTCTTGCTGTAATTTGAGTTCATGGTTTCCTCCAGGGTCACTTTTTTCAAACCCACAAATCTTAAAGTTCTGTGACTATTTAGACTTCTGAACCGACTGGTCCTCCCGTCCCTCCACACTCTCCTCACCTGAACTTCCTGAGTTGTCTGTATTTAGTAGATTCCGCCGACTTAGGTAGTCTCTTCCCTTTTTTGGTAGCACTTGCCTGTCTCGGAGTGAAGCCACAGTGACAGCTGGCTGGACAGCCGTCCCGGGACTCCTCTTCTGGGATCAGGCCGGAAAATAAGGGAAAAACCCCCACAGGGGAAAAAACCCTTTGCCGGAAGATCGTCAGTAGGTGAATGTCCAAGGCAGAACTTGCTGGGCTGAAGGAGAGATGAAATCTGCCGGAACGATGATGGGAAAACTCCGGTAGCAGGGAAGTTAACTGCAGTCGAATAGAGGAGACCCTATGAAGTAGGGTACCGGCATCCATGGAGGAAATGGGACAGCCGACCCACCAGGCCCCGAGAACACAGCCCGAAGAGAACGAAGAAGAGAAAAGGTAAAACTGGAGAACCGCTACCTGAGAGGGTAGCGGTAGAAGAGAAAAAGTAGAACCCGCCGCCGAAGCAGCAACTGAGAGGGGCGAGGAAGATCCCCGGGAGAGCCGAGAGAACAGCTGGAGGAAAACAGGAAGAGGGAAAAGCCGCTGCCCGAGGGGAAGGCAGAGAGGGAGAAGACAGGTAGGTAAAGAGATTCGCTAGGAGAGCGAATACACCAGCCGGCACCAAGATCCGCAGTCGAGCAACAGCAGGCAGCGGAGTGCAGGAGCAACAAGCAACAGAGCGAAGGAACCAGGGGAGCTGGAGCGAGAACCAGCGAGGTTGAAACGCAGTGATTGCCGGGAGGAAGGAGAATTTAACTCCCGGCAGTCCTGCGGCCGGCCAATGGGCCTATACCAGAAACAAAGAAGGGACTGCAAACCCTACCTGCCGGTTCGCAGTGTCCAACGTGGAAGAAGCCGCCAACCGCGTTGGCGATTGCGGATGACAAGTTCTTTTGTCGTTGCATTGATGTTCCTTTTGCCAGTGTTGGGCCAATGGTAAATTAATGTTCTGGTTTCCTATGGATGAAATGTGTCCTCGTACTCTCGTTCTTAATTCTCTTATAGTACTTCCTGTATACATTTTATGGCATTGCCATATGAGGATGTATATGACAAATTTAGTTTTACAGTTGATGTGGTCAGAAATATAGTGATTGATACCATAGTTATTTTCAAAGATTGATGAATTGTCAATAACGTGTTTGCACATTGAGCAAGTCCCACACTTCCTGAATCCCTTCGTCTGGTTTGGTAACCATGTTGTTGCATTGGGTATTTTTGACTCTGGGAGTAAAGATGGGCTTAGTATATTCATGAGGGTCCTTGCTCGTTTGTAAATGATCACTGGGCTGTCCTTAATGTAGTTTTTGACATGTGGGTCCAATTGTAAGAGATGCCAGTTCCTTTTGAGAATGTTTCTCAGAGCTCCATTATTTTTACAATATGTGCTGGTTTTAATTTTCTGAGTTAAAGTCTCTGTTCTGTTCAAATTATTGGCTTTCACTTGTGCCTTGGTAATGGTTTGAGTGCCATATCCTCTTGCTTTAAACCTACTTGATAGCAGATGACATTCTTCTTCAAAGGTTTTTTTTTTCAGAGCAGTTTCGACGGGCTCTGACATATTCTCCACTTGGAATATTCCTAATAACAGAGTTGTGATGACAGCTAGTTGCAAATAAAGTTGATTCGGCCTCTGTTGCCTTTCTAAAAGTTTGTGTCATCAAACAGTTCTCTTTGACATAAATACTGAGACGCAAAAAATTGATTTCATCTTTGCTTGAAATTCCAGTAAACTCTAATCCCATATAGTTGGCGTTGGCTCTGTTCCTGAATTGTTCCAAACCATCTTCATCTCCTTTCCATATCAATAGAACATCATCTATGTATCGAGTCCAGAGAATCACATGTTGTTGAAATGCTTCATCTACATACACATGTTTGTCCTCATACATCGCCATCACTTAATTGGCAAGTACGGGGGCAAATTTTACCCCCATCACCACCAATCTGGTTGGTTTGTTTGCAGAATCCTCCATTGAAAATAAACACAATATTTTGCTAAGTTAGAAGTACCATTTCTTTAAGCATACTGACTGATTGGAATTTTGATGCAGTCTTTTGAGCGAAAGTGTAGTCTATTGTTTCAATCGCCGTGTCATGTCTGATAGATGTATACAGTGATTTGACATCCCAAGTGGCTACTATGTAATCAGATTCCCATTCAACTGAAGCCAGTTTATTGATTGCAGAGGTGGTGTCCTTCAGATACGATTTAGTTTGGTTTACCAGAGGTTTAAGTATGTTATCAATATACTCCTCCAGGTTTATTGTTGCCCAGTTTATCCCGCTAAGAATGGGTCTCCCTTCTGGGATTTTTTCAAAGGCCTTGTGGATTTTTGGTAGAAAATATATTGTAGGAAATGTTGGTTGTTGCATGTCTAAAAATAGTTTTTCCTCATCTGTGATCAATCCTTGTCTGTGCCAGTTCATTATTGCGTCTCTTAGCTCGATTAGTATTTTCTGTTTTGGGTTGGAGTCAAGTTTATTTATAGCAGAAGGGTGTGTTTAAATGGTTGGTAGCCATTGTTACGTAGTCTTCTCGATTCATGACAACCATTTTACCACCCTTATCTGCTGCCTTGATAGTCAAACTGTGATCTAGTTTTAGATGTTCTAATGTCCTTATTCAGGGTTAACTGGAGCAAAAATAAACTTACGAATAATAAAGAGAGCTGATGGACTGAGACTAGCCATCCATACTTGGTGGGTCCGGCATGAGTATGCACCTCCACACAGCATAAGGAATAGATGCTTGCGTGGAAGGCTAGACAAGTCTCATTATTTGATCAACACTATTATTGTTCTGGCTGGAGGAACATTTTCTATATGATATTATGATATTATGATATGACAATTGATCCTGATGAAAGCTGAGTAATCCATGAATGCACAAATTCTGATTCTTTAAAAATATACATTTTTTGATTGAATGAAACACATTTTTCTCAGGAAGAATATACCTTAAAATGTTTTATTCTGTTTTATGCAATGCTCATAATGTATATGGAGACAATGGGCCTCATTATGACCCTGGCGGTATGGTATGGACGGTGCCAGTATGGCAGCGGTACTGTCCATACCGTACCGCCTTATTCAGAGTTTCCCTCGTGGGTCCCTGACAGCCCGCCAGGTCTGACCTGGTGGGCTGTGCGGCACCCGCGAGGGAAACACATAGATGCACCGACACCGTTATAAACGATGCTGGTGCATCCATGCTCCTCATCCCCACTCTGCCCTATAGGGCAGAATGGGGATAAGGAGCCCGGCATTACCGCCACGCACGAATGAGCAATTAACGGCGCATTCAACTCGTAATGGGCTGGTAAGTGCCCATTTGCGGGTGGCGGTGCCGGATGCGAGTTCGCCAGTAGCCGTGCCTGTAATGCAGGCACGGTTACCGTCAAACTCGTAATGAGGCCCATTGTTCCTTTGTTTTCAAAAACAGTGTTGTGAATTGTTATATTTTCATCATATATCAACATTTGTCTTTATTAGTCAATAAATACATTTTTAACTGTTTTGTTTTTCTACCAGGGTACAATTGCTTTGCTAAGTATTGCATACATGGTGTTTTTTTCTGCAATTATGTTTAATCCACTCTCAGTAGTCCAAGAAAGACTCTTCATTTTGCACCTAAAAACACTTTGGAGATGTTACATTATAGGATGTTGTTATATCGTATGCCATGCACTCATGCTCACCAACACTCAAAGAGTTTTTCCAAGGCACTTATGATAAACAAAATGATTACACGCCCAAACGTGACTTTTTTAATTGGGTTAAAATAGCAAATAATATATCTACTACACTATCAAGGGATCCATTCTAAATACCCAATGCATCCTCTATTTTTCTGATTTATTTTAGCAATAGTTTTTGCTACATCATCTTCTGTTATCATTATATATTTTAGGCAATGTAGTTCACTAACTAGTTTTACTAATGCACTTGCCACAATTATTTGAGTCTGTCCCTTCCCTGCCATTGACATATTCTTTCTATCAAAATACTTGCAATAATCAAACAATTGTGTTTTTCTTTTTATATCTCTGTCTTATTATTAATTTCCTTTTCTTGTTATGTTTAATTCTTCAAGCAAACTATTGTTTGTTTCCTTCTTTATTTTCTAGGATTTTTAATTTACTACACCACTTGTCTTTTTTAAATACATATTACCAATTTTATTATTAAGTGCGATACACCCAGCATTGCACACTTTTCATACCGTTTTCCACTGCTGCCCTGGGTGCCTCTTTACGCGAAGCATCAGTGTCAAGCCTCTTGTCTGGCCTGTCTCTATTCTAGGGCTGTCTTGCCATCTTAGGGCTCCCTGTCTGTTTGCTTGTGCTGAAGTTGTTGATTGAGTTGCTTAATTGTGTCTGCTCCCCTGGCTGCCTCTTTAGGCGGAACATCCTCAGACATATCCTGCCAATGCTTAACATGTCCCATATAATCCAAGTGACTTCTGCTGTTGTATTCTCACACTCGGATTACAGAAATAGCCTCTGACTTGGTTTCCCAACTAATCTCGCAACCTAAAAATATATGACACAAAGCAGCCAGGATAATCCTGGGCTTAAACCTCAGGACCACCTAATGTGTGTTCTTCTCTCCTTACATTGGTTCCCCATCAGTAGCAGTGCTTGTATATGGCTCAAGTCACACTGCATTCCCCATTTTTCTAATTCAGCATTTTTCTAAGTTATTTAGTCATGCTGTTGCTTGTGACACATATGGAGTGTCATGCCATGCACTTCTAGTCTGTCTGTGAAGCTGATATGCAGTATCGAATTCATTTATTTTTTTAAATATTTTATCATTTAATTGAGATGGAACGGTTGGCATTAAGGGCATGCATTTTATGTTTTGTTGAGTTCATTGTTCCATGACATCAGGGGCAGATGTGTTTTGCCCATAAATTTCATGTTTTAGTCTAGTTTTTAAGATGGATTTGCATCTTTAGTAAGGGGACCAGTTCTAATGTTTTTTGAAATGCTAGCATAGGTGAGATCTGCAGACTGACACACATTTTGAGTTCTCTGTATTGAAAATATTGCCAGAGATTTAAATGTCCAATCCTGCCAAGTGTGTTACAGCATTGTTTGTGTCCTAATGTTTTGAAAATAGGTTGGCCTTTAACTGGTGATAATTCTAGGAGGCCTCCAAAAACAATGACATGTTTTCCTCCAAACAGTACTTCCGAGTCGGTTTTTAGGACTTCTTGTATTCTGAGATGAATTAAAGCCAACATGCAGTTAGAAACCATACTTACTTCATCTATCAGGAGCCCTTTAATTTATTTTAGAATTATGCATACTTCCATATCAGCTTCTGCTGATAACTTGTAGTATTCTAATTTGTTTTGGTGTTCTACTGGGAGGAGCAGTAGTCGGTGTAAAGTGACACCTCCTATGTTATATGCATCTAAACCTGTGGGGGCTATTACAACAACTGAAAGCTTGTTGTTTGTTTAATCTTGCAGAAATGTGCTGATTGTTTTAATTAAGAATGTTTTACCAGACCAGCTTCACCTCTTACATACATATAGGAGCAGAGGTTTATAATTTTTATAGATGCAAGTTTGAGTTTCATGTTTAAGACCATGTTCAATTTCTTCAGTGACTTCTAGATACATGGTGAGTTGGTCATCATTTAGCTGTGATTTGAACACTGACAAGTCTTTGGATTGTTTAGATTGATACATGGTATGTTCTAGCTCAGTCATGGCTCATTCTGCTTCATTTAGAATGAGTCATTCTCCAAGTGGTTCTTGGCTTCCTGTAAGGGAAGGTTGACTGCCTCAGGAGCGTCTTTATCTAGTATAGCTTCAATATCTTCCTCTTGTTGGCATTCATTATACATTTATTTGTATTTTATGAAATTGACATTTGTTATACTGCTTTCATTTGCTTTGATTGCAGCTTCAAATGAATAATGGTCAGTGAAAATGTCTTTTTCTTTTGTCCAAGGTTTAAAAATTTGGAGTAAGGCCATGTAATAAAGTTCTCTATCTTGCAGAGATGTAAATGATAACTTGATATGATTAATTAGGCTGGGTTTCATATGTTTTACTAGGATTCCTTCACAAGTTGACTGAATATTTGCCAGTTGTCTCATCTGGTGTGACATTGTTTTTGTAGGGGTGGTTTTGGGCTATGTCATGCAGACACATGTTTTCCAAACTAGTACTTTTGTTTGGGTATTATGTGTCAATTAAATTGTTGTTTTTAAATGTCGTGGCTGTTAGGATCATTTGTGGCTATTTTTTCTATCTCTTGGTAGGATTTCAGTACTCTTTTTCGGGATGAAGCTGGACCAAGGTTTTGCCAGACAATGGCCCTCATTACAAGTCAGGCGTTAAGGGTTTAACCCTGATTCACACTTTAACGCCTGCTTTTTGCAGGTGTTAAAGTCCAATGCGCTAAGCGACCTTGGTGCTAATTACAGCACCATAATTTACGGTGCCGTAATTAGCGCCTTCCCCATCCCCATTATGCCCTATGGGGCAAAAATGGGAATGGGGAAGGGCAAATGGTGAATGGGGAATTACCGCCCCACTCACCTTGGAATGGGGCGGTAATTCCACCATCCACCATGGCGGAATCTGGCATGGACCATGGTGCTAATAGCACCATGGTCCACTGCCTGACTTGTAATGAGGGCCAATATGTTAAGATTTGCCATATAAGGCTATACCTGTTAAACGGTCTGCACCGTTGTAGCACCGACATACTCTATGGGAGAGCATTTTTATAGCAAGGCTGTAAAATATTTCTGACTGTGTTTTTTCAGATGATATGTCATCCAAGAGGCCCTTTAGCTCTGTTTTCTCAGCTTTGGTTGTGAAATATCTTTCTACTGCAGTGGAATTGTTTTCAATGTATTGCATGTCTATTTTTGCATTCGACAAGAGGGCAATGATTGCATTGTAATCATTGATGTACTTGGATGCTTCATCCCTTTTAATGTTGTATGTGTTTTTAGGGCATTTCAATTTTATACTGTGTTTCACTGAAAAAAATGAGCTATTTACTTGTCCTGTTGTGCAAACTGGTCTAGGGAAACCAAAGCGACATTTGGTATAGTATTTAACTACATTTTTATATCAACGTCAGCAATATTTGCCACACTTATGTTTATGGAAACATAAGATTTGTGTACATAGGTCAGTACGCGTGGTTTTGAAGGGATGTCACAGGTAACGTATTTCTGAATAAATTGTAAAACAGTGGCATAACTGTCATGGCCAAATTTGGGAGCATCTTTTATCCACAAAGCATGTGCGTGGGTGGTGCTCCTCTGGATTGCTATTCTTTTCTCCAAAAGACTTGTTCCACTTCTTCAAGTGGAGGGGTATTTTAAATGCAGATGAAGTGCAGAATGGCAATGACGCGATAGTGAAAGTCCTATGATATATTAACAGGATCAAGAGAAGAATAGTTCTCCTGGTGTTTTTTAATCTATTCCCTCTATATTTTGTTTTGCAGTGTGTAAGAAGCCGTGCAAGTCATCCCAAGCGTATTCTGCACAACTTAAAGTAACAAACCATGTGGGTGGGTCTAGGTTCCTTAGCATACAATGTACATCAGTGTGACATAGGAACCAGTATTCTTTTGTACCACGCATGTTTGGCAAGAGATTTGTGATACTTGACTGCAAAACGTCATCCTTTTATTTTATCTTTTGAAGCAGTTGGATAGCAGATATGTTTGAAAAATGTCACAGTTTTGTTACAAGCCATACTCCAGACAGAGACTCCTTCCCCGACAATGAATGTGGCTCACAATAAAAACACTTTTTATCTTTAATATACTATGAATTCTTTCTGAGTAGGCCTCCAACCTATCTCGCACCCAACCTCCCCAAACACCCCATGTCACAATGGACTAGGAACCAGGCCGGTGTGTATCAATAAGATATTTATTAATGTATTATTTAATGAAAAAGGAAAAAATACTCAAAATACAGCATCCACCAATATGTGGCAACACAAATGCAATGATTCCCGCAGAACAATTAGGTTCAGATATCCTATCACAGTTTACACAGATCTTTAATGGCAAAACTGAAAAAATAACAGTTTTTAATCAAGTGATATCACCAAGGTTTAGTACTCCTCCCTGCAAGACTCACCCCCACACATCAGCTAACTTAATTCCATTGAATGGAAGGCAGTGGCAAGGAGTAAGGATTGAGAGAGAAAATCGAATGTGGAATAAAGCCCACCACCCCAAGATGGGAGGCCAGAAAAGAAAGTGAAAACCCATTTTTGGAGCAAAATGGCAGAATAGGATTTTGATTATTACTCAGACGGCTACTCCCAACTGCTGTTGGACAGAATAAAAGGAAATTTGTGTTGCTACATTTGAGCAGATAGGGAAGCTTATAGGATACTAAACAGCAAACCAGGGCAAAGTAGAAAGAATAGGGAAAAATTGGTTTTGGGAGAAAGCAACTGCAAAAGAAAAAATACAAACGGCAAATGAAAGTTCATTTTACACTGGATTCACAATGACAGGTAGCTAAGGAAGATGTTTAGCTTTCAAAATTGGAAATCGGTTTTCGAGGACAAGGACAAAGGCACGTAACAGATAGGATTCTAGGGAAAACTGATTGCTCTCAATGGGACTACGATTTGTTTTATTTTTTTATAAGACAAATGCAGATAGGAATTTGTGGGGTAATACACACAATACACAGGTAAATTCGGTTTTCAGTTACACAGAGACTAATTCTTTTGAGGCAATACTTTAATGACTATAATAATTAAATAAAAACACTTGAAAAGATTGTTTATTTCGAATAGCAACAATTTTCAATGGAGAATTAGTTGATTTACTTCAAAATAATGCAAAGGATTTATACAGACAACTGAGAGATGTATCAAAGGAATATGTTAACATACACAGGCTAATATAGATTCTGCTATGAGAAGGTGAATGAAATATACTGGAAATTTGGTGACTTTCAATGCGATTTTTAATGGGGGGCTCAATGGGATTTTCAATGGGGTTTCAATGGGGAAAATATTGGATGCAATGTTACAAAAAGGAAAGGTTTATGCAATTTAGGGCTGGGGTTATTTGCTACTTACAAAGTAAGCATTGGTTTGGGATTCTGTAAAGCCAGCTGGATCTCAGGACACCCTGGACACCTAGGACAAGGGATCTCGTGACTGCACTCTCCTGGATTGGAATCTGGACAGCCAGCTGGAACTGAGGACACTCTGGACTGCTAGACAAGGGGGTCTGGTCACTGCACTCTCCCTGGTATGGTTCACCTGCCTGCTCTCTGTCCTCCTTCTCCTGTCTCCCCTGTATGTTGGTCTCTGTCTGTCTAACCTAGTACAGTGCCCCTTATATAGCACAAATGACATCACTCACTTTACAATCTAGGGTGAGTACTCTATAATTACTCCTGCCCTTGGATAGGACAGTTTACCATTCCTCTCTCCGCCCCCTGGCTTTATTGGTTCAAGGGGAGAGAGCACCATCTGTCGGTTTGGCATTTATTACAGTTCTTTGTTCTCAGGTCAACTTTTTATCAAAACTGAGTTATGCCACATAACGTCATACTTATACTCGCCCCGGCCATGTGAACCAAATATGCTGTTGTGGCTGGTCCCGGTGAATTAGATTAATCGATTGCCAAATCTGTATGATGTAGCATGGCCATTTGGTGCATTTTTGTCGTTTTCACACAGTTATACAGTTATACCTCTGCAAATGATCAAGCTTATGCATAATGTCTATCTCCATCTTTGCATCAACTGTGACATTTGTCCCACTTTTAAAACAGCCAGAAACTAGTCTTTACTGACCATCTCAGTCCACAAAGTCCTGGGAACATGCACTTAGTCTCTAAAAAACCGCCTGGCAATTGCATGGAGAAATAGCATAAAACAAAATAATTTCTTATTCTGAGTGCTGAGAAAAATGCCCAAATTGAAATCAATCTTTAAATGTCAATTGAAAGGATACGTCCTGCTTTGTGGGAGGGGTGCATCATCCCCCACAGTCCACTGTCTTCCTGGGTAAGCATGCAACCAAAGATTTTTATGAGCCTCTTGGAAGTTTGTCAGTTCATCTTTAGTAGGAGGTTGCAGGAAGGGCTGACCCCTCCATCCAAACTTCACATTCTTGTCCTGCCTGAGCCCCTTCCTTAAAGTCTGGCAGAGCAGGGAATTATGTCGCCTTTAATCACATTGCATGCTACTGTGGAATGGTTCACTGGTAGGTGCGACTTTCAGTGAGAGCGGGTAATTTCCTTGTGAAGTTTCCTGCTTTCGGCCAAACTGGTTTGTCCAGTGTTGTGGGCCACTTCAAAGGCAATTGAAGTCTTGTGGGGGAAGACATGATGTACCTGGATTTAGACAACCTCCCCCCCACAACAGATTTCCCTGAAGCGGTGCTATCTTTTCCCAGTGGCTTTTGAAAGTCATTTTTCTTTTGCTGTGTGTAACGTGCCATGGTTCACATGAAAAGGAAAACAAAGCCGTTTCTAGTTGGAGTGTTGCGTTTCTTGCCCCTCAACTGAATTAAAAGTCAAACAAGGCCATTATTTTATGTAGTGCCTATGTCTTATCATTTAGATGACATCAGAGCAAGGCAGGGCTGTTTTCGGTGAAATGTTTAACTTCTGTCATTCAGATGGAATAAAAACAAATGCAGAGCTGTTCTTGGTGCAATGTTTTACTTTTTGTTATTCAGATGGAATAAAAGCAAACGCAGGGCCGTTCTTGATCAAACGATTACATTTTTGTCATTCAGATAAAATAGTAGCAAACGCAGAGTTGTTCCTGAGTTACAGTGTTCAAATGCTGGCCACACATGTGCCATTGAAAGCCAAGCACAGCTGTTTTTTGGTGGCAATGTTTAATTCAGATTTTCAAGTGACAGTGATTTCCGTTTAGGGCCTATAATTGCTCCCCACAAATATTAGAGCTTGTTTTATTGTGTATGCAATTCCATAACATAGAGTTCACTTTTAGACAGGAGGTGGAACATTTATTTTACATTTCGTCTAAATCTGGGGTCTTCAGAATACATTTTTAAAGAGCAATATTTTGATGCACTTATTTGTGTGGATCTTTCATCATATCTTCCTCCTTTTTTCTAATGCATATTCTATGATGTCTTTGGGATGGAGTGGGTGAAATGTTTAATGGTCTAAAATGTAGGCTACAGTAACAGGATCTACACGTTCAAATTGGCCAGTTTGTGGTGAATCTTGAATTATTTAGGTGGTTTCTTTTAAGTTTTCCTCTATATTTATATCTGTTTAATGTTCATTCTTTTCTTGAAGGTATTGTAGGGCTTGTCTAACTTTGTTTAAGTCGACTAGTTGTTGCCAAATTGTGTTGACTTTTGTTGGCACACCATTAACTAGTACAATCAATGATTGATCTATTGGCTGTTGTACTTCTAGCGTTTCTACATTTTCTTCAAGATCTAATAGCAAATATACTACTTTACCATAAATGCCTTTTAATAACTCAGATGGATGCAATTTGGCCAGTTTTGGTTAAAGGCATATTATAGCTTGAAATGGGTGTACTGTTTTGAGTAAAATGCTCTCTTACAAGTTAAGTTGTTTTAGAGCTTTTGTTAGTGGCAAGATTTCTAAATTATTAGTAATAGCACGCAATGGCATTTGGTTACTGTCCTGCTTTGTATTGCAGTATGTGAAAACTATTAAGGGTTTAGTTATTTTGTATTTATTTTCTGCTTTTAGATATAAAGCTAATTAGAACCATGGGGATTCATCATTGTCTTCTATTTTGTAGGTCATATATAATACTTTGGTGCTCTTTTTAGAAAACATTCTATAGCAAAAGACACATACTTTGTCTGGTATTTCAGCAGATGTGTTTTGAAACATAGCTATTTCTTTTTTGTATGTGTTTGTAAGGTGGGTGGTTTGTGAGGTTTTCGGTAATGTTTTTAAAAGCTACTGAATTTTGTAAGTCAACTTCTGTTCCAAAATATTTACTTTGGATCTGCTATATTTCTCAAAGGAGTTCTTTTGCAGTGCCATGTAGGAGAATGCTATTTAAATGTTGTGGTTCTGGAGCAGGACTTTTTGCATAGTATAGTCTAAGCACAAGATTTCATATAGCGGAATGATGTGTTGCTAACATTTTGATGTGACGGAACATGCTTTTGCAAGCAGTTCCTGAAATGCAGGCTAATGAATGTCCTAACGGTCCTTTGTGGATGCCCACTGGGGAGGAATCCATGATTTGTACGTTTTTATTATACTTTTGTCTTTTAGCTTCACATTCAAGAATTGTCATAAAGATTTGAAGGATTGTTGTTGTACATTACTTATTGAGCTGCACGTCCATTTGTACACTGGACAGTTTGTTTGTGCAAAAGGAATATTGGGTTGAAAGGTTGTTGGGGAAGTTTCGTCTTTCAGGGTTTCTTTTGCCATAATGGTTTCTCCTACCATTTCATAGACGGGGCATTATTGTCTATGTCAATTGTTTTGTTTTTTTTGTTCTTGTTTATAAGCACCTACTTTGAAATATGGTTCTGTGTTGCTTATATGAATCCA